>NC_056737.1:770973182-771273182 GCF_019279795.1 Protopterus annectens | reverse complement strand
AGGGTCAGACAGGCTTCTTTTCAGGAGCACTGAAAAGGCTTACCACAGAATAACTCCCTGTCGCCCTGATTTTGCAGATCCCCTCGCCGAGTGGATAGCATCTTCCATTACTGCTTCCCCCTCTGCCCCTGAGGGAAGAATCACCACATGCATCTTGAAAAGCTCTCTGGGATTTTCAGAGCCACATTTTTCCTCCCTTCTGACCTTTCGGGTAAGGTCTAGAAGGTAGAAAAAAATGGACTCCTATGGCAGAGAGAGTTTTTCCTTCTTGCTCACACCTGGTTAGTGTGTCCTTGACTTTCGGCCCAAACAAGGACAAGACATCAAAGGGGGCATTAACAAAGGAAGATTTAAAGGATTCCACAAAGTCACACAAGCGCATCCAGGAATGTCTCCTTAGGGAAATTCCTGAACCCGCTGCTCTACTCGTTGCATAAGAAATGAGACTCATGGAGGAGCTAACCACTGAGTTTAAGGTGGAGAGCTGAGAGGAAACTTTGTCTGCTACCCCTGCAGCTACTGAACCTTGGAGAGCATCTCTTAGCTCCTTCAGTAGATCTGTTTGTAGCCTACTAAAGTGTGCCAGATAATTCAGAGATCTGAGTGTAAATATCTCTGAAGAGAACGTGCACTTTCCATATCTGTCCATTGTTCGAGACTCCTTGTTCGGTGGATGGACAGATGTAGATATCTCAGAAGGTTCCTTTTTGAAGGCTGCCACCACCATCACCACCACCACCACCACAGCATCTACTGGAACACCCTTGGTACGAAACTCTTTGTCAGGTGGTGCAGTAATAAACTTGTTTGGCCTCCCAGGAATAGGTTCTACTGTGTCTGGAGATTCCCATGCCTTTCGACTAACTAATTCCATGAGCTTGTCGAAAGGTGGAGACACGCAAGTGGTGGAAGGGTGAGACCCAAAGGCTTTCAGGTATACAGACTCCTCCTCAGAAGGGTTGATGCACTTCCATCCGTCTTTCTGTTTAAGAATTACCAGGATGTCTGCAAAGGAGACATCCCCAGAGGGCGACCGTGGGGACACTTCTGACTCATCAAGTTCTGTATCAGAAGTGACCGACTCCTCTGGGGAGTCTAAATGTTTCCTCTTGCAAAGTCTCTTATGAGGAACCTCTTCAGAAGGGTATTCTGGAGAGGTTTCAGAAAAGAGAGGTTCACCCATTCGGGCATCCTGAGGCCTAGGGTCTCCACTTGTCTGTGGACGGTATGGTGCTGAGACACATGTCAGTGCTTTAGGGGGAAGAATGTCAGGACCCAAGAGTGGAGCTGTCTGTGGAGACAGCACTCTCCTCATCACCATGAAAGCCCTCTGCACCTGATCTGAGGAAACTCCTTACTCCAAAGAACGAGAAAGCATCCCCAGAACCAAGAAGGTTGGTTCAGAGGCCGATCTAGGAGCCGGGCTCACCCGCGCCGAAGCCCCAAAAGGCAAGTTCAAATCTGAGAACCGTCCAGTCTGACTCGCTTGCCCATACCCGACCGGACAGTGTCGGCTCCTAGACTCCTCGAGTTCAGACAGAACCGAGGATGTCGGAGCAGATGTCAGTCCTGAAGATCCCAGGATAGGTCTTGGCACTGACAGTTCCACTACAATCGGTTCCAGGCATTCCCACTCTGATTCCTCCACCAAGCTGACCTGGGACCTCGATGTCAAAGGGGAAGTCTTGGTCAGCTCCGAATCCCTCTTGGTTGGAGCTGAAAACAGTTTGGCAACACTGGTGTCCTTAAAAGTCTGTGCACCACCTGATCCACATCATCATCAGAAAGACTCCTAGAGAACTGAGATTACGGCACAGGATATCTGACTTGTTGCAGTACAGGAGATCTTAAAATAGGAGGAACCAGCTCCAGTTCCGGGGATCTGCTCTGTAATTCAAACTTCATCGGCACCAAAGGAGCCGATGAAGGAGATTTTCCGGGCCCAACAGTCTTCGGATCCGGCGATGGCACTTTGCTGGCTCCAATTGCTCAGAAGAAGGAGATGATGTCTTTCCCGATTTGTCGGATTTTCAGGATGGAGACTTGGCCGATTTAGAAGTGCCCTGACCTTCTTGAAGTGCTTCAGTAAAGGGGGACTTCAGTAAACATCTCACTATAAGAGAGTATAAACAGCACTCTCGAACTGAAGGAGTGACAAATGGCACAGGATTCCTGTAGATGCACTGCTCCAAGGCAGTATACACAAACAGTGTGACCATTAGTTATAAACATCTTCTGGCTACACTTTCCACACTTCTTGAAGCCAGAAGGTTTGGTTTCCTTGTGATCCTTAGACATATTCAGAATACAGTTAACCACAACGATGACCATAAATAACAACAAACAAAATCATCAGTATAGCTAGTCAAAAAGCCACTGTTATCACTATATCTATCTATATATTTTTTTTTTAAACAGGAAGAAATAACCTTAACAATTGAAGCAGAAAAAGGGGAAGGGGTGGCAGTTCTCTAATTTAAACAAAGCTGCCTAGTGATCAGGGAAAGTGAAGAAACAAAGGTAGCCTTCTAACTTAAACTAGCTGACGCTTTAAGTTAGAACAGGAAAAAAAATATGAGGCAATAATTCACTTGACAAACTCTCAAATTTTAAACAAAGTTGTATATTAATAAAATATAGTAAAAAATAGCAAAAGGAAGCCCTCTAACTTAAAACGGGCATGAAAGAAGAAAATGTAAGTACAGATAAGGAATGGGAACAAAGGCTTAGTGGTAAAATGAAGGCCAGAAGCAAAGGCATAACAACGAACACTCTAACTAAATATGTAGTAAAACATTAATCGCTAAAGTTTATAAACAAGCAAAGAACACACTGTTCTAATAATGAATAAAGAAGTTTTCCCACTTAGCCAGAGCCAATATGGCAGCACCTGATCTGTTTAGCGGCAAACGAGATCTGAGGAGACTTACTAGAGCATGATGGCATAGGGGTTTCAGCCACGAGCTAGTGGAAGACCTCGAGCTTTTGTATACAGCCGAGTTGGAACCAAGGATCAGTTCCGAACCCAACCATTGAACAATGAAAGCGAGACAGGACAACATCACATCACATTTTTGCAGGGACTAAGACCGCTACACTCCCACACCACCAGCTAATTTTATATATATATATATATATATATATATATATATATATATATATATATATATATAAACACACATATACACATACATACCAACTCCGAGACTGTATTACTGTGGAGGAAAGAGCATATTCTTCAGTCCTCAATGTACTGTGATCTCATAGTGAAAAAGCTGGTAAGTTTCAATCAGCTGTACCAGCTTTTTCATTTGTCAATAAAAACACAGTTCAACTAAACGTTCTGCTTACATTCTCTCACACACACACACACACACACACACACACACACACACACACACTTGATCAGTTGATACTTAAGCAACTGAACAATATTGATCTTAAACCTACTGCAATGCATTCACATGCATTCACACAGTAGAAATCCATTAGCATATTAAATAAAAAAATACACATTCAAACAACCACACATAGCAAACCACTAAAAACCTCCATTACAAATATTTTTGCAGGATGACAAACCTGCAGCAATTACTAAGTGAAGGACTGCCCCCCCCCCCCATAGTACCCCCTGCCAATTATATATACCCTATTCAAAACTCCAGTACAATGGGGAAAGGGTAAATTCCCTGATGCACACTTTAGCTAAATTTCTCACATAAAAAAGCCAGTGTGCAATTAGAACATAAATCTGTTTTTTTCCCTTATATAAAAAAGGGTATTTGATCATCTGAAAATATATGTTCATAAGTCAGTATTAATCTAGCTACCCTTTGGGCCATTTTAAGCATAGACGGTTTAACTTTTTGTGCTCAGATTAATCTAACCCATGTGGCCTTACCCATCCAATGGTCGATAATTATATATTACCCCTAATGATAATAACTGAGATCATACTTTTCTGATGTCAATGCTGACATCAAGGGCCTGTGGCAGACCAAGTCTGTAGATTCCTGCAAACTTTGAGTTGTAATTAAGTCTCCATTTGACTTTGAGATTTTTCAACATGAACTAGCACACACCGTTAAGTTTTACCTGGACTACAGTCTAAAAATAAATAACAAGAAATGCAGCACTGTGTCCTTTGTGAAAAACTGGACAGCCATGCACCTTCCACAGAGAAGACACCCTTTGGATATTTATTCAATTATTAGGCACTTTCACTGACAATGAACTACAGACACTGAAGCCATCCCAGTTTGGTTTTGTCAGGTGAAGGTCATGCTTACTTAACCTTGTAGACTTTCTGAGAAGGTAACCAAGGGAATGAATGAAGGGAAAATGGTACATACCACTTACCTAAACCTGGCTAAGGCATTTAATACAATACTCCACTCCGTTATTGTACATAAACTTATTGAATTAGGCATACATCCATATATAACTTGTTGGATTGCCAGCTGGCTCATAGACAGCACTCAAGAAGTCAGAATTTGAGAAACCACCTCCAACAAGAGGCAGGTCATCAGTGGTGTACTACAAAGCTCTGTGCTGGGCCCACTCCTGCCTAGCATTTACTTCTCAGAAGTCAAGGCTAACGTCAAGGACCTCTGGCTCACCAAGTTTGCAGACAACTGCAAATTGTGAGCTATCATAAATTCCCCAGTGAAAGCAACATCCTGCAAGAAGTTATACTGCAGAAACATGACTGGTGACAAAGACACAGATTAAAACTCAATGTAAAGAAGTGCATTACATTATCTTTCGGGAAAATGTTAACCCAGTCAATTTACTCTATTAATAAGACACTGTTTAGCATTGAACCAGTAGTTAGAGATCTGGGAATATAGCTTGTCAGTAATCTGACCTTTGACCAACACATAGCCAAGGTGATAAGAAAACCATTCTATACTGCCCAACTTATAAGTAAGGGTATGGCATCCAGGTCCTAGGAAGTTATAGTACCACTCTAATTGGCCCTTATCAGACCAATCATTGAGTACAATGCCCCACTTCAGCATGTCCCTGACTAGGCATGTGTAACAGTTGGAACACGCACGGAGGTTCCACACCAAAAGAGTTAGCATCCAGTAGAGAGTTGATTATCTGAACATCCATTATCCAAAAAAAGAAGTTATGTACTCACCATAACGTTCCATGTGTGTTGTCCATCTCACCTTCATTCTTCACTGGTTGGGTTCAGAACTGATCCTCGGTTCCGACTCTGCCGTATACAAAAGCTGGAGGTCTTCCACTGGCTCATGGCTGTATCCCTATCCCATCATGCTCTAGTAAAGCTCCCCAAATCTTGTTTGCTGATAACAACAGTTACCTAATGGACTATTACAGCATGTTATAGAAAAAATGAAGAAGGTCAGAGAACATACTTGCCAAATGTAACCGCTTGGTCCTCCAGGAGCCATAGGCTGGGGGAAGGAGGGTGGGATGTAAGAACAAAAGCGAGATGGACAACACACATGGAACATTATGGTGAGTACATAACTCCTTTATGTGATGTTGTCTTACCTCACCTTCATTCTTCACTAGTAGGGACAGAGTCCCTAGCACCATGTTTCTTGGGTGGCTCACGGAAGAATATTCTTCAGAACAGTGAACCAAAGGAAGCCCTGTTCCTGGAGGCCAAATCCACTTTATAATGATGGATAAAGGTATAAGGCCTTGCCCATTTTGCAGCAACACCAATGGTATCAATTGGTAGTCCAGCACGCAAAGCAGAAGTTGCTGTGGCTCTCGTAGAATGACCCTTGACTTTACAGGGAAGATTTGTGTATAAATGTAATACATTCTGAAAGGCACTTTACAAGTGCGACCTTAGATACAGGAGCACCTTTCTTAGCTTCTGGAAATAAAACAAATAATTGGTCAGATTTTCTAAAGTCCTTTGTCCTATGTAAGTAGAAACATAGTAGTCTATGTACATCCAGTTGGTGTAGCATATATTCTGCCTTGTTGCCATAGTTGGGAAAAACACTGGTAGTTATACGGACTGATTTAAATTAGACTCTGAGCATACTTTTGGTAGGAAGGATGAGGTTGTTCGAAGGGATACTCTATCTTTATGGAAAAGCATGTAGGGGGTTTTATCGATAATGCTTGCAGCTCTGAAACCCTTCTAGCAGAAGTGATGGCGATCAAAATACTTGTTTTCCATGTGAAGAACTTTAGATCACACGAT
Organism: Protopterus annectens; assembly: GCF_019279795.1. Lineage (NCBI taxonomy): Eukaryota > Metazoa > Chordata > Ceratodontiformes > Protopteridae > Protopterus > Protopterus annectens. The sequence goes on along the minus strand of NC_056737.1, from coordinate 771,266,986 downwards.
GATGCAGGTTAAAAGGGGGGAAGAATCAAACAGGACAAAAAGTTTAGGTCACATGGTGGTAGCGTGATCTTAATGGGTGGAAGAATCAAACAGGACCAAACAAAGTTTAGGTCACATGGTGGTAGGGTGGTCTTAACAAAATAGTGCCCTTCAGGGAGGCTTTGCACAGTCTGTGAAACATCAGATTTGGGATTAAATCGTTTATATGAAAATTAGATATTGCTGCTAACTGGACTCAGATGGTAGCTGCAGCTGCACTTTCATTAAATTCAAGAACAGAGCTTATAGGGATCAATGTGATTACTTAATGCCCAGGAAGAAAATCTTTTTCATTTACTCATATATAGTTTTCTCGTGGAAGCCTTACGAGATGAGATCAAGATATGTTTTGAGATCAAGATATGTTTCACAGAAGGAAAATGGTTAGACAGCCTGGCTATATTTGGAATCTGAGCAGCCAAGCTGTCAAATTTTAAGGGTTTGGAAAGAGAGATAGATTGTTCCTGACACATGAGTCAGAAGGTCTGGAACTGAGTCCAGAATCCATGGCTCCTCCTGGAGATGAGGCCAAAGAAAGGGAACCAAATTTGACGAGGCCTGTATGGGGTGACAAGAATCAGATTGCTTCCCAATGAGCTAGCTTTCTGAAGAACTTTGGGTATCAAGGGAAAGGGAGGGAAGGCATAGAGGAGACACGGCGGCCAATCGTGTACAAGTGCATCCCCTGGTGACTTCCCAGAGGGGGGACTAAGGCAAAATAGCTGCCACATTTGGCATTCATGGATGTGGCAAAATGGTCACAGCAAGGCTGGTCCCATTTGTGGAAAATCATCTCCGCTACTTCTCGTTTTAGGGACCACTCGTAAGGCATCAGAATATCTCTGCTGAGTTTGTTTGCTATCATGTTGGATATCCCCGGGATGTGCAAGGCTATCAGAAAGCGGTGGGAGGAGGTTGCCCACACCCACACTCTCAGGTCCTCTCGACAAAGGGGGCAGGACTGGTTCCTCCTTGTTTGTTTATGTACCAAACAACAGACATGTTGTCTGTCTGTACTGCAATCATTCCCAGCAGGAGAGAGTCCTGAAGTGCTTCTACTCCAAAAGCACTGCTCTCATCTCTAGGACACTGATGTGCAAATGGGCCTCGTGATCCTGCCAAGTGCCTTCAACTGTTCTTCACAGATAATGCCCCCCAACCCCATCTGGGAATAGTCCATGGTTACTGTAGCTAAAGGCTGTGGAGGGACAAAGGTTTGACCTGATGTCACGAGTGGAGTGAAGCCACCAGCGAAGGTCTTTCTTGAAGGACTCTTATCAGAATTTTATGACACATAGGTAAGTTCCTGCAATGACCACTGTGTGAACAGTAGCCACTGCAGCATTCGCATGTGCATGTGTGTTAATGGAACTAAGTTTATCACTGCTGTCATGGTTGTCAAGACTTTTAGAACTGTTCTTGCCTGTACTCTTTTCTTGGAAAGACGATTTAAGACCTGATGTCATAGAACTAAAACTCTTTCTGGAGGAAGTTTTGCCATAATTTTTGTTGTGTCTAGATCTGCCCCTATAAAAATGATACACTGAGATGGCAATAAGACAGATTTTTCATAATTTATCGTGATTCCTAGGTGAGAGCAGAGGAATAGTGTGGTGTCTCTTGTTTGTAGTAGTAGATGCTGGGTGATGGCGGTTAGGAGCCAGTCATCTATATACGAAAAGACTCGGAATCCTAGATGGCTCAAGTGAGCTGTGTCCACTGCCATGCCCTTGGTGAACACTCTGGGAGCTGTAGTGAGACCAAAGGGCAGGGCCCGAAATTGGTAATGACTGGCTCCCAGCCAAAAGCACAGATGCTTCCTGGATGGCCTGCCTATTTTTATGTGGTAGTACCCATCCTGAAGGTCTATACAGCACATCCAATTGTCTTTTCCAGAAAGGGAAAAATTGACTGCAGTGTTAAAATCCAAAACTTTGTCTTTCTTACTTATTTGTTTAATCTGCTGAGGTCCAAAATGGGCCTCCAGTCCCCTGCTCTCTTTGGCACTAAAAAGAACCTTGAGTGAGTTCCGGATCCTATCTGGTCTGTGGGGACTCTTTGGATGACTCTTTTGTCCAGCAACCTTTGAATTTCTAGAGTTGCCCGTTCATAGGTTGGTACTAGGCTATCGGCCCTAGGGCCTATGCAAGCCTAGCCATAACAATTCCCTGGATATTTCTTCCTCTGACTGGGTGAAACATCTGGGATGTTCTTTATGTTTGGGATGGGAAGGGAGAAGGGTAGAGAGTAGCCTCTGGATATGACACTTTTTACCCATTTGTCTTTTGTTATTCCCAGCCAGGCTTCTTGGTACAAAGATAAGCGACCCCCGACTACCTCCAGAGATGAACAGATGGGCCTCCCTTCAGAAGCGCTGAAGGGGCCTACCATGGAATGAATCTGTTGCCCTGATTTTAAAAACCACCTATGCGACGTGGATAGCATCTCCCATTACTAGTTCCCCCTCTGCCCCTGGGGGAAGAGTCACCACATGTGTCCTGAAAAACTTTCTGGGATTTTCGGAACCACATCTTTCCTCCCTTTTGGGTAAGGTCTAGAAGGTAGGGAAAAATGGACTCCTGTTGCAGAAAGAGATTTCCCTTCTTGCTCACACCTGGTGTTTCCTTAACTTTCGGCCCGAAGAGGGACGAGCCATCGAAGGGGGCATTAATAAAGGTAGACTTAAAGGGTTCTGCAAAGTCACATAAGCACATCCAGGAATGGCTCCTCAGGGAAATTCCTGAACCCACTGCCTTAATCGCTCCATCTGTTGCATAAGAAAGAAGTCTCATGGAGGAGTTAACCACAGAGTTTAAGGTGGAGAACTGAGTGGAAACCTTCTCTGCTACCCCTGCAGCTACTGAACCTTGGAGAGCATCTCCTAGCTCCTTTAGGAGATCTCTTTGTAGCCTAGTAAAGTGTGTTAGGTAATTCAACGATCTGAGTGCAAAGGTCGCTGAAGAGAATATGCGCTTTCCATAGCTGTCCATCGTTCGAGACTCCTTGTTCGGCGGATAGACAGATAAAGAAGTCTCTGAAAGTTCCATTTTGGTACCTGCCGCCGCCACCACCATAGCATCTACTGGGACACCCTTAGTAAAAAAATTCCCTGTCTGTAGGTGCAGTTATAAATTTGTTTGGCCTCAGAGGAACAGGTTCCACTGAGTCTGGAGACTCCCACAACATTTGACTGACTATTTCCACAAGCTCGTCGAAAGGTGGAGACACCTAAGTGACAGAAGGGGGAGATCCAAAAGTCTTCAGGTATACAGACTACTCTTCAGAAGGGTTGATGGACTTCCAGCTGCCTCTCTGTTTAATTTAAGCTGGGATAAGGAATAACACAGGCCTGCCGAAGAAGCCAGAAGCAAAGCAGAAGACAGAACTCTCTTAAACTAACAGAAAAATACTTAAACTCTAATCACTAACTAAATAAAACAGCCAAAACAGCAACTATATTAATAATGGGAAGAAAAATTATTCAATTTAGCCAGAGCTAAAATGGAAGCACCCGATCTGTTTAGTGGCAAACAAGATCAGGAAAGCTTTACTAGAGCATGGTGGGATATGGATGCATCCACAAGTCAGTGGAAGACCTCAAGTTTTTGTATACGGCTAAGTCGGAACTGATGATTGGTTCCTAACCCAACCAGTGAAGAATGAAGGCGAGATAGGACAACATCACATCGTCAATTATCCAAACCAGTCTTCCAAAGTTTTCGGGTAGGCAAAAATCATAAAGTCTGAATATGTAAACATTATATGTATTTGGTTGAGCATATTTTTTAAGTTTGTAGCCACCTTGTATGTGAAAAATATTCTTTATTTTCCATTGGAATCGATGAATAGTTGAAAAGTGTATTCCTGTCTGCAGAAAAATACAAGATTTTAGAAGTTTTTATCTGGTTCAGTTATACATTTGATCATCCAAACTACCCTAGGTCCCAATTAGTTCAGATAATCAACTCTCTACTGTATACGTCATCCTTAGATCTGCCTCTCATGGAGCTTTTGCACACCTGCAAAAAAAAAAACAGTACCAGAACAGTGGATCCAGGGATTTAAACTGCTTGTGACATAACATACTATTGAGACAGATATGTGAAGCAGAGTCCATTCCTAACCCTATTTAAACTTAACCTTAACTGCTGGATGGGAAATCATAAATTCATCCTGGGGCTGGTCTCCATGTCTCTTATAGGCAGAGGCCGACAATGAACATTCCCTAACTTATATACTTCCCCCACATAACTTTTTAGCAACTCCTTAACAAACATACCACTCCTAATTAATATATCTCTCAAATTTAGATGCACGTTACAACGGGACACAAGTGGATTGGATTGTATGGCTAGACTTATCAAGGCCCTGGTGGTCATTAGTCTTGTAAATAGTTGTGAACCAATGAACTTTCCTTTGATAAACATGTATTCACTGTTGGCAGAAATCATCTTACCTAGCCAGACTAATCAACAGGGGCATTTCTTCCAGATCTAAGGAAGTTATCATCCCTCTCTACTCCTCCCTTATCAGGCCCTTATAATATAATAGCATCTTTGGTGTGTAAGCGTATAACCAGCTTGAGAGACCATAACGTTTCCTCAATAAAAAAATCAACATTATGTCTCCCCTGAGCTACACAGACTGCCTTAAAGTGCTCTGTCATTTTTTTCCCTAGTTTCCTACAGACTCTTGAGAGGTGACCTCTGTCTAGCCTACAGAGCCTTGAAGGGTCCTGCCCTGTGTAAGCACCTGCACCAAAACTAAATCATCCCTCTTTTATGGAATTAACTTCTTTTGAATATAAATCAAAGTACCTCTCTCACACTCTTTAAACGTAACCAGGATGAATGAATGATCACTTTTAAATGCATCCCATACTTGGGCTCTCAAGCCCTCATTGAAAGTGGTCAAAATTAGGACTAAGTCAGTATGTCAGTGGATACCTCCAATTTGTGATACTGCACGTAGGCTACTAACTGTTCTCTGGATCAACAGTCTAATGTTAAACTATGAATATATTTGTATCGGCAAATTTCTAGCAACGTCTGAGTGGTAGGTGTGCAACATTGGGTTCTGGGTTTACGTGCTGGATGGTCTACACATAAATAATCTCAGCAGACCCAACCCCATGTGAAATGAGCTTAGAATAAATGAAGTCAATAAAATTTGTTTAAACTTGACCTGCTTAAATGTGAACCAGTAAAAACTAAATTATAACCAAACCATACACTTTAACCACACTAAGAAGGGTGCCATATTCTATGTAGTCCAAATTAGAAGCAGAACTGAAACATATACAAAGCCCTACTGAGCAGCCAGCGCATGGGTAGAGTCCTATCAGCACATATTAGAGTGGAGTCAGTGGCGTATTGTACTATGGTGGCCTCTTCAGCTGCTGTAATTAGGTATTTGACAATAAGTTAAACAGTAGTGGCCCTAGAAAGGAGCCCTGTGGGACTCTGATGGATATAGGAAGGAAAAAGTAGAAATCATCTTACCATTTCACTGCTTGGGACCTATTAGCGAGGTAGCAAAGAAACCAGTTAAGTGAGGAGGCTTACATCCCATAGAAAGAGAGTTTAGTTAGGAAAATGTGATGATCAACCATGTCAAATGCCCTTAGATACATCCAGAAATAGAACTGTGATTAGAAGATCTGAATTTCTACTGTGATTTACTATATGAACCTTAGACGGTCAGTAGTAGTACTGCAATTGGATCTGAAACCATGCTGTGAGGAAGAGAGGAGGTTACAAGAAGTACTATATGTAGTTAGTTGAACGTGAATACATCCTTCAAAGATTTTGGAAGAGGGTGACAGAATGGAGAGTGGTCTACAGTTTCTGAGCTTGGTTGATGAGCTGCCTTTATGGAGGGGTATTACATAGTATTTTTTCTATAAGGTGGGACATATTTATCTTGGATGGAGTGGTTTATTAGAATGAAGACATGATATGCAAGGTTATCTGCAGTGAGTTTCAGGGATTCCTATAAAAGTTGGTCACAGGCAGTGTTCGTTATCTTAAGGGTGCATAAGTATTTTTTAATTGAAGATATTAGCAATGAAGTAAGTGTGAAGGTCTGTAGTGGCTTCAGTGACTGGAGTGCAATGGCTGGATATGGGAGGTTGCTCTAGGTATAAAATGTGAGGTAAACTTTGAAGCAATGCTTTAAGAGTTATTTGTTTGGGGATAGGCTGGGTGAGGTTGATTTTTCAGGATTAAGCAATGAATTTATTGATATTCAGAAGTTTTTTTTTGATTCTTGGCTGATGAAATTTGAGTGTTGCTATAATAAGCTTTGTTGTCCTGTTTTATGCATTGTTCCCCATGGTTCCTTAGATGCCTATAATGTTGCTGGGATATTTTAGAAGTGCTTTGCAGTTATGACTTCCAGGTTTAATATATAAATTGCAGGAATGGCTTTGTTTTTAGTTAACCAAGAGGATGGCTTGTTTTTAACTCTTTTGGCTTTTAATGGAGCTTGTTCTCCCAGGATATTTAGAAATATTTTATGGTGCTTGTTCTACCAGGATATTTAGAAATATTTTAATTAAATGTGTCTACTGCATCATCAAGGGGAAGAGTTTTAAGTGAAGTCCAACTGATCTAGAGCAGGCTGGAAGTAAATGTTTCTTTATTGAAATTACAGAGGTTATGAACCTTGTGTGGCTGTTTTGGGTGTAGTATAGTTGGTGGTCACTTAGACTACTGGACGAAGAGCCACTTGTGACAACAATGTTTGGTGTGGATGTTAGAATACAGTTTAGGATGGTTTCTTTAGATATGGCCTTGTTAAATCTAGACATAAAAATGAACTAAGTTTCTGAGGTTTTCATGGGCTGTCTTTTGCTAGTCTATGTTAACGTCTTCTAGCAAGAAGGTTTCCAGTCATAAGTTGGCCGAGATCCAAAAGAGGATCTCTTCCAGGATGGGAATGCTGTTACCAGGTGGTATGTACTGATCTATGATGGATAGAGATTTGTGAGTATTCAGTTTAAGAAGTGAGATGAGAAGTTCAGCATTATTGAAAGTGGTTATAGTGTCATGATAAGTGGACAGATCTAAAATATTTCTGTAGGAATACAGAGTTTAGTTAGAGGAATTTGATGACTGAACATGTCAAATGCTTTGAATAGATTCAGAAATAGGGCTGAGGTTAGAAGACCTGAATTTCTACTGTGATTTACTATATCTAGGAACCTTAGAAGGAAAGTGGTTGTATTGCAATTGGGTCTGAATCTCTGGCAATTGGCTTTAAGCATGTATCTGTACTTATGAAGACATCAGGGAAGTAGTGAGCTATACAGTCATGAACTTCTGTGATTTTGTTAAACAGACTTCATAGGTTACTGTGTAGTATTTTAAGTCTTAGGTGGTTGGAGAGGTAGCCTGTTGCTGTTTCAGGATCTGTGGGGTCTGGGTACAGAGCAGTGGATCCCAGATAGTGAATCTAGATATTAGAATGCTAGGAGATCCAGGCAGAAGGAAATAAATAAAGGAATTTTCCACAGCAGAGATTAGTGAGGCACTGAATAAGTTAACCCAACAGAAATCCCCAGGATCTGATGGCATAACTATAGAGACATAGAAGTTACTGGGAAACAAGGAATACAGTTTATGTTATTTAATTCTGTGCTACAGAAGCAAATTACTCGAGACTCTTGGAAGTCCTCCACAGTCTCACCAATCTAAAATAAGGGGAAGAACCCACAATATCTGCCATCCTATACAATATCATTTTTAAATCGTGACTACAGACTATGTATGACTGTATTAGCCATGAGAGTAAACAAAGTCACACACAAACTGATCTATATGGGCCAGAGAGGATTTATAAAAGGGAGAACAGTGGCATATAACCTAGTACATACGCTAATGATAATACAAGAAACAAATGCTACTAACAGTTCAGTTGCCCTTCTGTGTTTGGACACAGAAAAAGTTTTCAACAGGGTAGAATGGGAGTTCTTTTATGCAGTGCTGGAGACTATGGCCTTCACCTTGGAACTAATCAATATATTAAGAGGGATTTATATGGAATAAATAGCACAGATTAAAATCATGTCTTTTTGTCACAGCCTTTCTGGATAAGCAGGGACACTCATCAAGGATGCCCCCCCCCCCTTGCCCCTGCTGTTCGCACTTTATCTACAGCCCCCTGCAGGGAAACCCAGAAACTCAGAAATAAGAAGCTACCAGCGGGGAGCAATGAAGCTAAAGGCAGGACTGTTTGCCAATGATATCCTAATAACCGCAACACAACCAAGGGAGGATTTCCTCAAATTATGGAATATATTGGGTGAATTCAGCCACTTATATGGATACAGGATTAATATAAACAAAACTCATGCTTTGGATATTAATATGGGGTATATTTAGGATTTGTGAGAGCAATACCCAGAAATGTGGGGGTTTGAGAAAATGAGGTACCTAGGTATAATGGTTGTCAGATCATTTGATGAATCCAGAAAATTCTCATACAAAACACTACTGTCAAAAACATCTAATCAACTTAAGTGTCGGAAAGTCAGACTGGATATGCCCGGTGTTTAAATACTTTGCACTGGCATGTCCTCTCAGATGTACTATTTTTAGGACAAGCATTCTGGTATCTGTTGGAAGGGAAATACCTAGCTTAACTCAATAAGAGGATGAAGGAATTTTTGGGGGGAGATGTGTCCCCCAGAATAGCCTTGAATAAGGTGATACTGCTTAGGGACTAAGGAGGGTTGGCAGTCCTGGATTTGTCAAGGTACGGCCTACCCCAACAATGTCTTTTTTATTGAAGGTGTCAAAACCAACAGTACCAAGCCAAATGGAAGGACAGGATACTGGAAAGAGACCCAGCAATATGTGGCAGAGATGTGTTAGAAGTTCTATGGGAAAGTAAGGAGGTTCAACCCCATTCAGATCTGTTAGGGATTCTGAAAACTAAGTTAGAGTTAGAGAAGGTGTTTAGCAGAAAATCTCTGAAACCATAGAAGAACAAAATCCTACTGACTTGAGCAGCTAAGGAGGAAAAAAATAAAAAGTTAATAAGTTGGTAAAGGAAGTGATATGACAGAATTTAAATATTGGCCCCTACTAGTATCACAAGGCAAGCATTCAAATGGAAGCAAGCCTTAAACCAGTACAATATCCATAAGGCTTTGATACTGTTTGATGAGTTGGTTATGAGGATGAAACTCACTAATTGGTGGAGGATTCCGGAAAAAGAATGGCCAATGATTATAAACTGGATAACAGGTGTGAATGAGGGAAAACATAGGTCCTAAAAACCTGATATCACAGATAAGTACAAGGCTAACCTTCTTACATAAAGAGGTAGTGGCAAGGGAGATAAAAGAATGGAAGAAGCAAACAAACTAGTATATTGCTAAGTGTTCAAGAAAAGATACACCTGATCCCATGGGTGGCAATTAAAGATAGGAGATTTAGGATATTTTGGGAAAAGTGCCAACGTAAATTCTTCTCCTCACCTAGCAGGCTAGGGAAAATGCTCCTCTTTTCCAATTTGTGTTGTTGGAGGTGTAATAGCAGAGAAAGAGGTACTTGGAAACATATTTATTGGAAATGCAATTTGCTTAAGGAGTTCAAACATAATTTAGATCAACTAATCTCTCAAAAAGTATAAGAATCTTTCCCTGACAAAAAAAGTTGTTTTTGACAGGAATAGTGGAAGAAAATTATCCCTCATAAAGTGGAAAAGGTAATTTGGTTGCTAATGTTGACTGCTAAAAAAGTGATAACAAGGAAGTGGAAATCCCCACTATCCCCCTAGTCTCAGGGGTTATAGAGTTAATGGAGAGATTATCAAAGTAGGAGGAGGGGCACTGTCAAGATAAGCCTACTTAAGGAGTAAAAAGATGGCATCAACGGCTCCAATATCTTGAAAGCGCCTGATCTAAACACTAATAACTATTAATTAAGAATGATAGGATAAGTGTGGGGGGGAAATAAAAAGCAGTAAGTAGGACCAAAAACCACATGAATAGTTAGAAAGAGGGTAATCAAGAATGGTCTTCTGACCAGGAAACATAAGGAGGATACCATGTAATCCTAACAGGTGCCTGTATGTAAAATGGCACAACACAAGACATAATCTCTCCAGTCCTTAGATAAGAAGCACTCTTATCATAACATGGAGGTGGTGCTGGTTTCACTGTTTTCTGTTTTCACTGTCTTTAAATTGTTTAGTTATTTTTTTGAACATTAAGAGTAGTGAATGACAAAACTGTCTTTTCATACAAGTGTGACTGTTGATTTTGGGAGGCTGCATAAACTAGTAGGTCAAACGTTATCTCTCCTTCTTGTACATATAACTCAGTGGCCATCAACTGAATTGGAAAAGCACACCATGCATGTGGATTAAACAGTATTGCAGTAATCAGATTCAGTTAATAAACCTTTTTAGTTTTTAAAAAAAGAGAGAGAGAGACTTTCCCCCAAAAAAGATAAAAAGGCTATAATGGTGACCCAAGCTACAGGACTGAGTACATATGTTCATAGGTAAATAGTAGGCAATTAGTATGAAAACTATCACATGCCTAGCCTATAACCAGACAGTGATCAAAGGTGAAAATCAAGCATTGTTCCTTGTGTCTGTGAGGTAAACACATTAACCATTTATGCCAATCCATAAACCCAAATTAAACAGGCTTAAGCGCTCATTCAAACCAGGACTTTTAATTAGCTAACAACCTGATTTGCCACAGGAATTCCTTGTTTTCTGCAGACTATTACAAGCTTAGCCAATAACCAAATGTCAGAAATAAACCCTGTACCTTGTACCTGTGAGGTAAAAACCTTAATAATTATTCCAACCTCCTCTAATTGGTTTACAAAGTCCACTGAAAAGTGGAAAAAGACAAATTTAGCCTCTATAAAACAGACCTGGAAATAGTTACACATCTTGTTGCTGGGTGTAACACACTCATGGATGAGAGTCTGTACACTGAAAGAAACAATAAAATGGCAAGACTGTTGCACTGCGGATTGTGCAAGCACTACAATATAGAAGCATCATAAACATGAACCAAAAAGCATTATCAACAGTGATGAAATGTGTATTACATAGGATTATCCAATACCAATAGTTCAAAAACAGATCCAATAAAACCAGATATAATTGTCCAAGAAAAAAGACCAAAGTAAGATCATTATTATTTAAATTGCTGCACCCAGCAATTACAGTGCTTTAACTACCTAGAGACACAGTCTTAAAATACCAAGATTTGCAAGCAGAAACAAGAGCAATGTGGAAGAAAGCTACCCAGACAGTTCCAGTAGTAGTAGGAGCAACAGGACTAATACAAAATAATTTACAATTGTACTTAAATATGCTACTAATACATGTAGCCTTATATTCACTGCAGAAAGAAATAATACTGGGCACATTGCATGTGCTGAGAAGAGCACATTTTTTTTTAAACAAGAAAGATCTTTATTAAATTTTCACTTATGACACGGGCAATCATACATTTATGTAAATGAAAACAAACCATTCTGACATAATTTTAGTTGCAAATATTACACACCACTTATAATCTAACCAGTCATTATCAGTCAGACATTACATAGCTCTTTCAAAGCCTGCATTCTTTTAATCCTCGTTTCTCCTCTGCATGTATCGTCCCCACAATTCACATTTTTTCCTATGTAAGTTGCCCCTACCCTTTTCTAAAGATCCCAGTTCCGGTGGTTTTATCTCTGTTACTATATTCACTGCTTCTAATAGAGTTTGTTTAGACTCTGATTTCCATTTTCTAGTAATTGCTTTTTTGTCTGCCACCATAATTAGACTCAGCAAGGCCTTACTATGTATAGGCCATTCTGATTCTGTACCATAGCTCAAAAAAATAATTTCCTTGGTTACACCAATTGCTCACCCAGTATCTCTGACAGAGTAGTCTGCAGGGAATCTTTAAAGTCTGCCAACTCATTATACTCCCTCCCAATATGTTCCCAGTTACCCTCTTCTTCCCAATCACATCTTCAACATTTGCTGTCTACTTGGGGTATAAAAATACCTATGTAAACACTTCCAAGCAAATATCCTAAATCTTCTAGACCTTATTGCATATATCTGGGAGACATACATATATCCCTCCCTCGTTTCTTTGTGAATTGCTTATCCACTTACACTTCCCAATCCTTTGTAATCTCCTCTGATATATTCTTATAGTTATCATGCAGTATTTTGTATGCTCTACTAATTACTATTTTTTTAACAGCAACTTCTGTTCTAGATTCTACTAAAAACTATACCAGTGTTGGTCCTTCACTTAGGATTCCCCTATTACTTTCTCTTTGACTATACCCTAATATCGATCCTTGATACAGAAGGCAATCTCTAGCCAGCAGTCCAAACAAATTATTCACCTCTTCCCTTTCTATTATCTTTTCTCTTCTCTAATTATTTGCTCCCAATACTTTGTTTTTTTGCCACTTTTCTCCAATAACTTCCAACCCCTCTTGCTATCCCTATCTCAGAATCTCTTTTCTCCATTTCCATGTTGGCTTTGTTCTTAGAATTCTGACACTTTATGGCTATAATATTCTGTATGGCTACTGTTAATTTCCTTAAGGATCTGCATCCAAAATCCCAGTCTCTCCTTATTTCTTGAGCTTCCCCCCGTTTCATCATCATCCCTTTCGACTTAGAATTATAGGTTTCTGCTTGCGCTATATATAGGAGTCTTAACTGTGCAGCTCTGAAATACCCTTTCAAATCACATAATACCAAACTGCCTTGTTCTATTGGAAGAATCAGTGTATCCCACTTGACTCTTGCCGTCTTCCCCTCCTAAATAAAATCATTCAGCTCTTTATTAACTGCTACCCACAAATTCTCCTCTGGTTGATAAAAATATGCCTGACCTGTGTATAAAACTAAAGGGACTAAAAATATTTTAACTGCGTGTATATTGCAATCCATATCCATATAGCAGAGGTTCCAGTCTCTCCATTTTTGTATTATCTTTTGTTTACTCTCTTCCCTGAAAAGAGCACTCTTGGCTAACATCAAAGACTGAAGTAATACTGATTCCATGCACTTTAATTATGCCCTGTTTTTGGAATGGGGTCCACTCCCATCAAGGTATACAAATAATAAATAAATAAATAAAAACAAAACAAACAAAAAACTAAGTATTTTGTGAAATTAAACCAGGAAAATGACTAACAGACTACTATATCTACTCAGTGTTGCAACATCTGTCCCATCTTTTCTTTGCTCAGTAGGTTTGGAGCAGTCTCTACTGGCTTATACCATATTCCAACAACTCAGTATCTGCCTGATATCTCAGACAATATCACTGCATGTGGCAATACATTCCAAGGCCTCAACACCCTTTTTAATGAAGTACCATTTCATCTATCTGGATCCTTTCCCCTTCTTGCTTGCATCTATGTCTTTCCTCACTCCTAGGCATTCCTTTTTTATATCAACCTCTCTCCCTTGCTTCCAAATAATGCAAATCCAAGGAGCAATGGTCTCTTATATCCATCCCTTCTCTTCTATTGTTGTTTGCATTCTCATCTTCCTAGTCTCTCCTCAAATTCTGCCTCTTCATTCCCTTCATTGTTCTGGTGCCTTCTACATTGTACACTATTAGCCTAATCTCCTTACCTCTCTACTGACTACAATACTGTACATACCACTCCAGATGCTGCCTCACCAACATCATCTGAAATAAAAAGGAAGTCATAAGTATACACAGAATACACTCTTTATGTAAAACATCCAAGCATCTCCACTAGCCTTCACCACTTTTCCGTTACAATTGAATGTATGAATCAAGTTAAGGTTGATTGCTGCCTCTGAATCCTTTCCTTCCTCCTCTGTTTTGCAACCCTGGTAACCCCCAACAAAAATGTATACTTTTCAAGGGTTCCCTCTCTAAAATGCATAACTGTCTATCCTTTTTCACATAAAGCCCCAGACGCTGTCTGCTCATTAAAGCTGTTACAGGTCTCTCTAAAGATATCCCCCTAAGATCATCAGAAAAATAATCCCATCTTGCTCTTTCAAACATAGTGTGGTGTCCAACATATCTTTAAAAGGACCAGGTCCCACACACACTCACATACACTTACTAATTTTCTTCTTACAGTTCCCCCCAGATGACCATCTGCACTTTCCAGTCCATTCCCCCGTCCTGGATATTTCTCTCATTGCCTACAGTTTTCCTACCAACCTCCTACAAGGTACACTGTCGAAAGCATTCTGTGTCCAGTTCAGTACTGCCATTGTCACAGAATTACATGTTGGCAAGCAAGATCTCTTGCTCTCTGAAACCGTACTAAGAAGAGTGACCAGTCAACTAGCATTCAAAAACTTCACTGCCATGTCATACAAAATCTTTTAAATCGTGTTCTTCGGGTCTTTTCTATAGCATCACTGGAAGTGGTTACATCATACACAAGTATCAGTAATTCCAATAAAGCATTTTTAACAGTCTTATCCTTATTTAACACAGAAATATGCACTTTGATGACCAGTCAAGATTACCCTGGCTATCCTAACTAAATCATCTCATTGCCTACTAATGTCGACCCCTATTAACTTGATGACAAATGTAATAAAAAATCAGATATAAGAAACTGCATACAAAATTACTCTAATCCTCCCCACATTTAGCAAAAGGGCCTTACACGGCTGCTTTTTTTTTTTTTTTTTTTGCTTTCTTGGATTTAATCACTATCTTGATTCAATAACTTGCTCATGAAGGATGCTTAAAGCATCCACTATCCAACTCTCTCTCTCTCAGTAAAACAAACAAAAAAAAAACATTTTCTTACACTCTCCCTCTTTCTTCAAGTTCTGACCTCTTGATCTCACCCATCTAATATTTGGAAAGATGTTAATCTCTTTAGCTCTTATCTCATTCAAATATTTCCATAACATTCATTCTTTCTATAACATAACATGTACTGATTTGTTTTAATACCTTACTCACTCACCATATACCATATGATTTAAATCCTACACCATTTCTTATACTCCCTCTGAACTATTATAGTCTATACCTTTAAGATGATGGTAGTCTGCAGACTTGTGTAAAGCACTACAGATGGAACCCTATCATCCCATCTGCTATTAAAGATGGATAAAAACTTAGTTTTTTTATAATTGTGGTGTCTTTCTTATACAGCCTAATAATCATCAGCTCTGCTTGCTGACTTCTCACAGTGATTAATAATTTTAGGTCATCTGATATGATCAATCAAGGTTCCTTTAGATTTTTGTTGATACTATTATTTTACCGCTGACAAAATGTTATTTCTCTTGGATTTTATTGTCCAGGTGTGCTAGTCTGCACTTTTAGGCAGTGAATCTAATTACTATATTTCTGAGCATTCATGGTCTTGCCAGTCATGTTCTTATTATTATTCCTCCACGTCTCTTGTGTATATCATCTTTGCCACAAACCTTTAACCTCTTTGTCATCTGTGAAAACATACTTTGCATCCAAATGCTCTACATTACTTTCAAAATCATTAAGAAAGAAATACTCCAACAGCACTTCACTCAACAGTAATCATACTTCCATCAGAGTGGGTTGACTTGTTAGTGCCTTCTACATCTGCTTGTCTATTCATTACTCAATCAAGGCTACAAAAGCCTGGCAATCAATCCAGGAGGATTTAATTTACTTACTAGTCTTTCATACAGTAATGTATCAAATACCTTGATAAAATCTCAACTGATTGCATCCACAGACCTTCCCTCCTCTTTTACAATGATCATCCAGAAAAAACAAAAATCTGCATCCGTGAGATACAGTCTTCCCAGTAATAATAATGCTGCCCTGGGTTTATTCCCCACTGGAGTCTAAATGATCATCAGCTCTTTCCTTCCTTCACAAATAGTTCCACAATCTTTCCTACCACTGATGTTAAGTTAAAGGACTGAGAAGTTACATGCCTGTGACCTGCTCCCATATTCCTTTCTGAATATTCTACATTTTCTTTCTAAACTCGACAACAACTATTTGAAAAACATTATTTTTATTTGCAAATCTTCTTTATGAGCAGCAAAATAGTGTACTAATTACAGCAACAATTTACTGGTTCACTTCCCAAATGAAGTGCCTCTACTGCAGAGCTTCTGTCTGGGTCTCCAATTTCCTCCTATGTTCAAAACAAAAGAGCCAGATGGAGCAACCAGATATTACATTTCCCCAACTGGAATAACAAACTGACATCACACCCAGAAATGACTTACTGCCTTAATCCCACTAATTGCATGGATGGCCTTCATCTCACTATGGCCCTGAAATGGTTAACTGGGTAATGAAAATGAAAGAATGTTTGCACTGTAAAAAATATGATGTTCTAAGTTGTTGGTTTCAACACTTTTCCAGTGATCTTTCAGTGTCTAGTCTGCTTGACAAATTTTTTCCAAGGCATTCCTGCTTTTGTTAGATTTCCTAAAGTCTGGTATTATCATTTTGGCTTGATTTAATCAATGGCTAAGGTTTACGAACCATATCCAATGATAATAATTCATTTCTAAATAATCTATTTTATGATGCAATATATTTTCCCATTTCGAATGTACAATTCGATTCTCAGAGAGTTGGGAGATTAAGACCAACATTTCCAAAATTTATGTTTTACTAATCACTGCAGGCTGAACAATGGAAATGGGAACCACTCAATTATTTGTATGTTTAAATCATAGTTTAATATTAAACAAAAATGTGTGCTTGATGCTACATGGTGTGAAAGAGTCAAATGCATATCTGTTTTCTTCTGTGATAAATACCAGTGGCTAGCTAAGACTCTTCTTTAAGATATGGTCAAAAGCTTTGGTTCTAGTGAAAATAGCTTACTTCCATTCATGTTAGCCCTGTGACAGTTATTATCAGGCACATTAGGAAGGAGGATACTTTATTTTCCATTAATTTATTTAGTAAAACATAAAATAATGACTGTTTACTTAAGTCTATGATTCATGAAGAGAATAATTTGCTGACTGAAAAAGACCCATGAACTAATGAATCCACCCAAACATTGTAGCTAGTTCCTATGCAGCTGCTCTCTCCTATTCCTATGCCATTCTATTGTCTATCCATGTTGGGTATTCTTGAATCATTCCACTGATACAATCTGTAATTGCTTCTAGCAATGAGTTACACAGCTCCATCAAACTCTGTGTGAAAAAAGAAGTTATGTACCTACCATAACGTTCCATGTTAGTTGTCTTCTTCTCGCCTTCTTTCTTGCTGGTTGGTTCCGAGCTGATCCTCGGCTCCGACTCGGCCATCTTCAAAAGCTCGAGAGCTGCTTACTGGCTCGATGCCACCCCCTATCCCATGATGCCTGGCGCTAGATACCCAGATCTCATTTGGTAAGTCTAACTGCCAATATAAAAAGAAAAGAATCCTATCCTATAATATATAAAGCCTATCAGTGAGACTACTAGGCAGAGAGGAACAGCCAGTGAAAAACCATAAAGAACTCTTCTCGGTCCACTAGGATAGGGGGGATGGAGGGTGGGATGCAAGAAAGAAGGCGAGAAGAAGACAACTAACATGGAACGTTATGGCAGGTACATAACTTCTTTATGTTAAGTTGTCTATCTCGCCTTCATTCTTGCTGGTTGGGACAGCGTCCCTAGCACCTAAAATCCTGGGTGGCTCATCGGAACAAACTCTTCAGAACTGTGGAACCAAAATCAGCTCTGCTCCTGGAGACCACATCCAATTTATAATGTGAAATGAAAGTATGTGGGTTGGCCCACGTAGCAGCTGCACAAATTGATTCCATGGGCAACCTAGCCTGAAAGGCCACAGAAGTGGCTAAAGCTCTGGTGGAATGACCTTTTGGTTTGACAGGCAACTCTTTATTCCTCAGTTGATAGATAAATGTGATAATCGTAGTCAACCACCTAGATAAGGTTACTTTTGAAACTGGAAGACCTTGTTTACCCTGAGCATAAGAGAGAAAAAGTTGGTCCGACTTCCTGATGTCCTTGGTTCTGTGCAAATAAAAGCGTAGTTGCCTATGAACATCTAACTGATGTAATGTATATTCCGCCCTGTTGGAGGAAGGTCTATGGACTGATTCAAGTTATTTTCTGAAGAAACCTTAGGAAGGAAGGAAGGGTTAGTCCTGAGGGTAACCCTGTCATTGCGGAACACTAGGTACGAAGGACGGACACAAAGAGCCTGAAGTTCCGAAACTCTTCTGGCTGAAGTAATAGCTACCAGAAAGAGGGTTTTCCAAGATAAAATCTTCAGGGAACAGGATGCTACAGGTTCGAAGGGGGGCAAAATTAGAGAAGCTAAAATCAAATTAAGATCTCACGGAGGAGGAGGATCTCTCACTGGGGGCCTGAGCAGGGTGGTCCCCTTGAGAAAGGCTTTACAAAGCTTATGAGACATGATATTATTTTCCGACAGGCTAATGTGAAAATCTGAAATTGCAGCTAATTGAACTCTAATTGTAGCGGAAGCGGAACCAGCATGAAAGAATTCCGCAAGAAATTCCAAAATATGGTGTACAGGGGCTGAAAAGGGGTCTATACCCTTGGCCTCTGCCCAGGAAGAAAAACGTTTCCACTTACTAGCGTAAGTTTTTCTAGTGGTAGACTTGTGCGACGATAAGATAATTTCGCGCACAGAGGGGGAGATATCAGGAAGCCTGGCTAAAGTCGTAAGTGGAGCAACCAAGCAGTGAGCTGAAGTGATTGCAGGGACTGATGCAGCCCGCCCGATTGATGGATCAGGAGGTCTGGAACTAGGTCCAGAGTCCAAGGCTGCTCGAGAAGATGATGATGCAGGAATGGGAACCATATCGGTCGAGACCAGTACGGTGCAATGAGAATCATTTTGCAACCCAATGCGGTAGCTTTCTGTATTAGCTTGGGAATTAAGGGAAACGGAGGGAATGCATAAAGAAGTCCCTGAGGCCAATCGTGGACTAGAGCGTCTCTGGGGGAATGTCCGGGAAGTGGAAGGAGAGAGAAGAAATTGCTGCACTTGCTGTTGAAGGGAGTGGCAAAAAGGTTGCAGCAAGGTTGACCCCATTTGCGGAAGATTTGGTCCGCAACTACCTGATTCAGAGACCACTTGTGAGGTATGAGAATTGCTCTGCTGAGCCTGTCTGCTATGACGTTGGACCTCCCAGGGATGTGCGTTGCGATTAGAAACTGTTGGGAAGAGATCGCCCATTGCCAGAGTCTGAGTGCCTCTCGACAGAGGGGGTAGGACCCGGTTCCTCCCTGCTTGTTGATGTACCATACTACCGACATATTGTCCGTATGAACTGCAATGGTCCTGGTAGGAAGAGAATCCTGAAGAGCTTGCAACGCTAGAAGCACAGCCCTCATCTCCAGGACATTTATATGCAGATGGTACTCGTGAGGTTGCCAGATGCCTTGGACTGTCCTGCCCTGATAATGCCCCCCCCCCACCCAATCAGGGAGGCATCCGTGGTTACCGTAGCAACTGGAGGTGATGGGACAAAGGGTCTGCCTCGAGGCACTGATGTGGAGACCATCCACCATGCAAGGTGCTTTTTGCATGCTTCTGTGATCATAATCATGTGAGACATAGGAAGCTGCTGGAAGGACCATTGGGTGAAAAGAAGCCACTGGAGAATCCTCATGTGAAAACGAGCACGATTGCTGTTGCCATGAGACCTAGAGATTGGAGGACGTACCTGGCTTGAATTCTTCTGCATGCTAATAAGACCTGCACATGTTGGCAAATCACTTGTATTCTGTCTGGTGGAAGGCTCGCCAACATGTCTTTTGTATTTAAATTTGCGCCTATAAAGGTGATAGACTGACAGGGCAACAATGAAGATTTTTCAAAATTTATTGTGATACCTAGCCTGGAGCAAGTCTGGATAGTGTAGTTTCTGGCTAGCAGAAGTTGATGCCTGGTGGAAGCAGTGAGGAGCCAGTCATCTAGATATGGAAACACCTGGAATCCTAACCGTCTGAGATGAGCGGTAACTACTGCCATACATTTGGTGAACACCCTGGGGGCTGTGGTGAGACCAAAGGGCAGAGCTTTGAATTGATAATGACTGGCTCCCAGCCGGAAGCGGAGGAATCTTCTGGAGCGCCTGTCCATTTTGATGTGGTAGTACGCATCCTGAAGATCTATGGAGCACATCCAATTGTACTGACCCAGAAAGGGCATAATGAACTGTAGCGTGACCATCTGAAACTTGGTTCTTTGAACAGACCTGTTCAGTCTGCTGAGATCCAGAATGGGTCTCCAATCCCCTGTCTTTTTTGGTACCAAAAAGAACCTTGAGTAAATTCCAGATCCTTGCTGGTCTGCTGGGACTTGCTGGATGGCTCTTTTTCTTAGCAGTTCTGAAATTTCTTGTACTGCTTGATCCCTTAGATTGGGTGGAACATCTGGAAGGGACTTGTTTGACATTACGGGAGTGCAAACAAAGGGTATTCTGTAGCCTCCGGATATAACTGACTGTACCCATTTGTCTTGTGTTATGTCTTGCCAGGCTCTTGGGTACAGCGATAATCTTCCCCCGACTGCCTACGGAGGTGGGCAGTCAGGCAACGCTTCAGGGATGGTGGGAGGGCTTCTCAGAAAAGGATTCTCTGCTGCCCTGGTTTTGCGGACTCCCCCTGCCACGAGGGCGGCGTCTATTATTGTTCCCTCCTCTGTCCCTGGTTGGGAACTCACCACGTGTGTCCAGCAAGGCTCTCTGAGATTTCTGGAACCACATCTTTCCGCTCTTCTGACCCTTGGGATATGGTCTGGAAGGAGTGGAAAAACGGACTCCCATGGCAGAGAGTCTTGCCTTCCTGCTCACACCTGGTAAGGGTATCCTTCACCTGTGATCCAAAAAGAGCGGATCCATCAAAGGGGGTATTGGTGAAAGACACTCTGAAAGGTTCCGCAAAGTTACATAGCCGCATCCAAGTGTGCCTCCTCAGGGCAACGCCTGTGCCTGCGGCTCTACTCGCACCATCGGCCGCATAAAATATGAGCCTCATGGAGGAGTTCACCACTGAATTTAGAGTCGCCAGCTGGGAAGCCATCTTAGCTTGAGCCCTCTCAGCTGATGGATCCTGGAGGGGATCTCCAAGCTCTTTAAGGAGATCTCTCTGAAGACGAGTGAAGTGGCACAAATAATTCAGGGACCTCATGGAGAAGATCGCTGAAGCAAACAGCCGCTTCCCGTATCTGTCCATCGTCCTAGACTCCTTATTAGGAGAATGAACAGATGAAGAAGTTTCAGCCAACTCCTTTTTCGTGGCCGCTGCTACCACCATGGCATCAACGGGGACACCCTTCGTCAAAAATTGTTTGTCCTCTGGAGCGGTTATGAATTTAGCCAGTCTCCTAGGGGTTGGTTCCACAGAATCTGGAGCCGACCACGCCCTTCAAGCCACAACAGACATCAGAGGGTTGAAGGGCGGGAACACCCAGGAGGTGGAAGGTTGGGAGCCAAACGCATCCAGAATACCGTCCTCAGAAGGGGCTAGGGTATTCCAGTTCCCCCTCTGCCTAAGCATCTCAAGGATGTCTGAAAAGGAGACATTTTCAGAGGGGGATCTAGGGGACCCTTCCGAATCCTCCAAGTCGGTATCTGAGGTGACAGACTCAGGGGAGTCAACATGCTTCCTCTTGCATTTCCTCTTACGAGGTGGCTCCTCTGAATGATCAGGGGAGGTCTCGGAAGAGGACGATACACCCAAAGGGGTGTCCTGGAGCATTGGATCCCCACGCTTGGGGTCTGGAAGAGGGGCAGAGGCTGACTCAGGCACCATAGTGGGAGGAGCCGATGGGGTTGATTGTGGGGCTGACGCCAGGGTCAGCACACTCCTCATCACCTCAAAGGCGTCCCTGCCCGGACACAGAGAGAGCTCCGATTCTGAAGAAATCGGAATCCCTCCTTGCACCGAGAGGGACGGCTCCGAGGTTGATGTGGGAGCTCAGCTCACCTGAGCCGAAGCCCCGAGGGGGAAAACAGGGTCAGACAAGGGTCCGATGCCACTCGCCCCCTCGGAGCCAACGAGGGAGTCTCGGCACCCAGATCCCTCCAGGGACGGTACCATGGAAGGGATCGGAGCCGACGACAGAACCGAAGGACAAGGCATCAGAGCCTACGGTTCCACGACTCAAACCCCAACGAGCTCCGGCTCCGAGCTCAAAGGAGTCAGAGGAGGAATATCTGTAGACGTGGGCGAAGCCGACCCCTGATGAGGGGGGCTGGACAACATTTTTGCTAGGGCCTGCGATTTTAACAGTCTACTGACCACTCTTTCCACGTCATGGTCTGAAAGTCTCGAGGACCGAGAAGAGTGGGATGAGTGGTGACTACGCTCCAACTGGAGCAAAGGTGATCTCGAAGCAGAACGTATCGACTCCAGAGATGGAAACCTAGATCTTTTTAGACTCCCAGACAGCTCCGAGGAACATGTCAGAGCCAACTGGGAGGGAGAAATCTCGGTTCCAGCCAGAACCGAGATAGATGGTACAGTATCACCTAGCGACGGCTCCGAACTGGGAGCCGAAGGTTTAGGTGTCCTAGAAGATTTCACTGGCTGAGTCTTAGCCGGTGACTCTTGGGGCTTAAGTAAACCCCTCAGGATCAACTTATTTTTGCGCTCCTGCAGGACTCTTGGACTAAAAGTGTGGCAAATCGAGCAAGAGTCCTGCAGGTGCACGGCGCCCAGACAATAAACACAAGAAGTGTGCCCATCTGTCAGAGACATCTTCTGACAGCATGAGTCACACTTCTTGAATCCGGACGGCTTGGGATCCTTAGACATCCTGAAAGGAAACCAAGAAAAACACAGACACAGAAGTTAAGGTTATAATACCAAAAACACAATAACTACTAGTACCAGACCTATAGGAAAGTATAACTAAACTAGCTAACAGATACTATAAATACGAAATTATTAATTATATATATATATATATATATATATATATATATATATATATATATATATATATATAGATAGATAGATATATATATAGATATATATATATATATTTATTTTTGGAGAGAAAGATAGAAAAGGTTATCCTCTAACTTAAACGGAAACCTTTTGAGGTAAGGAAAAGGCTGGAAGGGGGGGGAGGGGAAACACTCTAATTAAAACGAGTTTCTGAAATAGAGAAGGATTCAGATAGAAAAACACTAAAATACAATAGTTATAACTAAAAAGGGAATTCTACACTAAACTAACAGTTTTTATGACAGAAAAACTAGTAATAATAAGTTTTATACAACCTGAGCCAGCAGAACAACCTCGCAGCAGAAGCGGCAAACAAGATCTTGGTATCTAACGCCAGGCATCATGGGATAGGGGGTGGCCTCGAGCCAGTAAGCAGCTCTCGAGCTTTTGAAGATGGCCGAGTCGGAGCCGAGGATCGGCTCCGAACCAACCAGCAACAATGAAGGCGAGATAGACAACTTAACATCAATACTTTCTTCAGTCATTCCTTAATCATCACTTTTTCAGGGGAACAATAGCTTCTGACAGTGTGGCATATTCAGACTGGATCACCCTTTTTTGTCTCTTCCATCTATAACTGTACACATGTTAAGCTGCCATAGTTCTCCTCATAACATATTGCACTCCATTTCCCTCACTATTTTGTTAATGCTGTAATACACACTTTCAAACAGCCCAACTTCCCTACCTCTGTACAGCAAACAGAAATAGATGCAGTACACCAGTCAGAAGTGATTGTCTCAATGCCTTGTACAATAAAGGAATATCTATCCCTTCTCTGAAATCTAAGCTCTATGATTCCAGCAGTCAATTGCCTTTACCAATAACCCTTCACACTGCACTGTATGATTCAATGATTCAGTCTAGAATGGATTGTGACCCCTCTAGTATATTCACTTCATCTTTTTTACAGTCATGCTACAGGCATGAATAAGTTAACTTGGATTCCAACTTCCAAAATAAATAACCTTGCTGCCATTTCCATGCCACAAAGGAATAAAGCTCTGACTGTGACCCATGGGCCATATAACTGACTAACGACCGTGTGCTGAGGAAACCAGCAGAGACCGTGACCAGCATCAGTTTGCCAAACCATGGAGAAGGGAAGATGGACAAGTCCATTTTAGTTCTAACATCTAGTAAAGGCCAAGTCTCATGACAATGGCAGTCTAAGAATGCAGGTCAAAGAAATACTTCGCTGAAGTGTTGCAGATGGAATGAAGGCTAACTAAGCTGAAAGCGCTTATCTACAGAAACTTGTGCTCTACGAATTTTATTACAATATTAAAGTTTTTATTCTATTATATTATCTGGTTCAGCCGTGGTGGTTACCAAAGAATGTTTTCTACGATACCTCAGAGCAGAGGGAACACTCTAAAACACAGAAACCACTGACTTAGCATACATTTGTCCACATTTGCAAGTTCAAGTATTCCAAAGATCTTGATCATGGTTCTCAGAAATTCTAAAGATATTCATTTGATACAAATGCAAAGCTCTTGCCAAAGTCTATATGCTCCATGTCCGAATGACAGTCCTTGTCCATGCCAACAACCTAGTCACAGAAATGTATCACCTTTGATTGCCAAGACCTCTTCTATGTTAAGTCAAGTTCCAGACCATTTGCAATAAGATTAGGATTTAGGACTTTCATCAGCTTTCACTACAGAATGCTTTTCTTGAGAAACAAGCAAGAGTAACACACTGAAAACTGTCTCTCCACTTCTTGGATGCTCCTCGTGTGCAGTGGAACTACCACCACCAATTCCTTTAGCACCCTGTGAGTCATCTTGCCCAGACACCACTGTTTACCTTCTTGACATCCCTTGAGTTCATTTTCCAGTTCTTCCTTAATCACTTGTCCATCTGTTTCTGGACATGGGAGTGGATTGGCATAATGGTTAAGGTCTTCTCACAGTCACAAAGCAGACGGTTTGATTCTGACCTCAGGTAACTGGCAAGGCTTAAAAAGGCCCTTCAGGGCAGTTAGCCAAGTATTCTTCTATGAACCTGTTCATACGTGCTTTGTCTCCCCATATGGGAGGAACATCATCCATGCAATGCACAGGAATGACACTGAAGTAGACAGACATAAAAGGTCAGAAGGTCACATGAAAGATTTTTTTTTTTCAACAAGCTACAGATAGAAAATATTTCTTTATTAATGTTCCAGACTGGTTTGCCAGCATGTTGCACTAGAACTACTCCAGGCACAACTGACAGCAAGACACCCATCCAAGTTATAGCTAGCTATAAACCCCCCTCCATGACTCAGAACACCCTCTCCTCTTACCTGGATCTACTAGACTCCATCAAGATACCCCCCTAACACCCTGATCCTTGGTAACTTCAACTACCCCACCATATACTGGGTGAACTATTCTTGCACTAACGCACTGTCTCAACGATTCCTTGACTTCATCAATTCTAACGCACTAGACCAGCTTGTCTCATCCCCAACAGGGGGAGATAACATTCTGGACTTGGTTCTCACCAACATGGGTGACCGCTGCACCACTCCCATAGTATGCCCTTCCCTGGTTAGATCAGATCATCGGACTGTCTCATTTGAAGTTTCTATCCCACCCAACCCCCCCCCCCCCCCAGCTGAAATCAAGCTAAAAAACTTCTCAAAAGCTGACTACACCTCCTAAGGGAGGGTATCTGCAGTGTCACATCACCCCTCCCCCCGAAGATGTAGACAACTATGCTGAACAGTACGCCAATGCAGTTTACAAGCACCTGTACAACTGCATGGACTCAGCCATACCCAATCGAACTAAAACCTGCCCTTCAAGGAAACACAAACCTGTTTGGTGGACATCCTCTATCAACAGGCTTTACAACAAAAGGAAGAAACTGCTGTCCAAGGGTAAAAGGGAACAAATTCCAAATTGGAAAAACTCCCTCCTTAGTCTCAACAAGCAACAAGCAAATTAGATCAGTAGTGAAAACCTCCAAGGCCAATTATGAATCAAAATTAGCCTCCATAACAAAGGGGAACCATAAAGTTTTCTTCAATTACGTCAGGAACCTCCGTGGCAAAGCCCAGGTTTGTTCAGAATTAGGACTTAACAGTATCACTTACACTGATCCTGTTGATTTAGCCAACCTGCTAGCAGATAGGTTCAGTGCAAACTACACCCCCTGACCCTCCCAAAGGCCCTTTCAACATCCTCAATACTTGTCCCGCACCTCACATCTCCATAGATCAAGTATTACAAGCCTTATCCAAGGCAAAAAACACAACTTCCATGGGACCTGATAGTATCCCAGGATGTATTCTCCACCAAGAACTAGCTTTGTCACTGAGCACCCTATTCAACCACAGCCTAAGTACTGCCTTCATTACAGCAGAGTGGAGAACCTCCATTGTCATCTCCTTGCACAAAAGTGGTGCCACTACTGACCCTGGAAACTATCGCCCCATTAGCTTGACAAATCTGATCTATAAATTCATGGAGTGTATTATTATGGATCTCATAAACAAGGACATAGGCAATCTCCAAGCACTTGACCCCACCCAGTTCAGATTCGTCAAGGGCAGATCTTGATTGTTGAACCTGGTTGACTTCTTTGAGGCAGTCACCAAGGCCCTAGATGAGGAAAAGTCAGTACACACAGTTTACCTTGACTTGGCCAAGGCCTTTGACACAATCCCCCACTCGGGCATCATCAAAAAGCTAACACAACTTGGCATAAATCCCTATCTCATCAGGTGGGTGACCAACTGGCTGACCGGCAGGGGCCTCAAAGTCAAAACAGGCACTTCCACCTCCAATAGCAGACCTGTCACTAGTGGAGTTCCCCAGGGATCTGTCCTGGGACACCTACTGTTTGAGATCTATTTCTCGGAGGTAAAGGCAAAAAAACTGTGACTGACCAAGCTTGTCGACTGTAAGTTGGGTGCTGTCATTGATTCCCCAAATTATGTTAACTTACTGCAAGAGGGTCTCAAAGCAGCTAATGACTGATGCCAAAGTCATGGCCTCAAGCTAAATGCAAAAAAATGGTTCACCATACCATTCAGCATAAACACGACCCCTACTGATTGCCACATAAATGGCAACCCCTTAAGCACACAACCTGTGGTGAGAGACCTGGGCACTCAGGTTGATAACAACCTCACATTCAACCATCATGCAGCAGCAGTGGTCAGAAATGCCTTTTACATGGTTTATTTATTTATTTACTTATTTATTAGCATTTGTTGACTAGGAAAGTCTACTGGGTCAGAGACCCATTTTCAGTGGAGGCCCGGGGAGAAAAGCTCCACAGAGCACTACAAAGAGACAATGTTTAAATATAAGCTTTAAAGTATTACAGATATAACAGGCAGTAAAACATATTACAATTTACAGTTCATAGGATTTACATTAATATGCACTAGGAATCATTACATAGGATATGATGCTACATCAGTAGTTCATCTCATAAGTAAAGGGATTACATCCAGAAAATAGGAGGTTATTACCTCTCTATACTCCTCCCTCATTAGACCAATAATTGAGTATAATGCCCCATTTGGGATGTACCTCTCCAAACATCTATACCAACTAGAAAGGCCACTTAAATACCTCAAAAAGAGAATCCATGGCCTCCAACACCTGTCCTATGCAGACAGGCTCAAACCACTATCACTCTACTGTATCATACAGCTTGCTCAGGGGTGATCTGTGTCTCGACTGCAAGGCAATCTCGGACCCTGCCCTACTAGAGATGCTCCATATCCATAAGTCTAACTCCTCACGCACTACCCGCTCAAAAGGCCTAAACCTAATAGGTGACATTAACAAAACCTGCTGGAGAGACAGGTTTGGCTCCCAGAGGCTGCCTCGTCTCTGGAATAGACTTCCCATACACGTCAAACAGAGCACCTCGCTGACCCACTTCAAGTGCAACCCTGATGAGTGGATGGGAAACCACAAATTTGTCCCAGGGGCTCCACCTGTGTCCCTCACTGACAGAGGCAACGGGTGCCGACAGAGGTTTCTTTTTGGGGATAAACTCTTGGCTAGGCTTGTAAGGGCTCCAGGGCCATTAGCCTATAACCTCCTAGGATCCTTATAAGCACTGTTGTAATACGGATAAGGCAAAACTGTAACATTTATGTAAAATTGAGGAAAATAACCAAAACTAAACAATATAATGATCTAGATATCCTAATAAAAAAGATGCCACTGGCGAAAGAAACAAGTCCAATAGAACTGGAACTCTTGTAGTTTATTAGGAAACTCAATTAAAATAACATAAACGCCTTATATAAAATGTTTGCGTTTTTGTCCACATAAATCAGAATTCCTCAGATGCTTATCTTGAAACACATAAAAAAATTTTATATAGTCCCTCCAAAACCAAAAAAAACAATGAATTTAAAATTCCAATTAGGAAATAAACCAATGCTCAGTCGCATATTTAAATGACCTCATGAAGTCCGATTTATGTGGACAAAAATGCGAACATTTTATATATTTTTGGATTTATAAAATCCAGAGACGCTGAAATAGTAATACCATTCTTTAACTCTACAGAATGTATCAAACTGGAACTCAGAAAAAAGTATGATGGCCGATTAAGGATCCAGGAAAGTCATAAAAAAGTTAAAGTAATCCATTACCTCACGATGAAGAGGAATTAAGCTCTGAATACAGCTCAAATGACTAGTGCTCAATTATCAACATGAATGTCTGAGGGGCAAGGCAAGAAAGAATGAAGCTGAGCAGCCAACAATTCATTCATCCTTGGAGGGAAGAAGGCTGTCTGGCCTGTGGCACTGGTGACACCTGTCTGTAGCAGGCAAGTTGGCTCATGCTGCATCAAGCAGGGACTATCTTACTGAGCCAGAGAATAGGAGGTGTGGGTAAACATGCACACCTCCTCCTCTAACAGGAAAACAATGGCGAGTGTGCAGGCAGCCAGAGGGTAGGCCACTCCACTCCCTACCACCTAACTCTTGTCTCTAAGGGAATGGACGGACCAAAATGGCATAGAAGAATAAGTTGTACGGCTCTCAGTTAGCCAGTGGATGCTCAGCTGCTGCTACAATGAAGCAATTGGACCAAATGGATGCAGGTGGTGCAGTCATTAGGCAGGTCCTTTGAAGGTGGTGGTGCTAAAGAAAAGTTAGAGAAATGAAAAACTGCATCTATGAACTAAAAAATCTGTTGTTATGCTGGCTCCTCTGATCCGGGGGTTGTTCAGACCTGAATAACAGCAGCGATCAGTGTTCATCTAGGCAGGACATGCATTAAAGGAGATAAGAAAGGCAGTAAGTTTGAGTGCGTGACGGACAGCTTTCTGAACGCACAGGGAAGGTTGGAAATGCTCTTGTTGCAGAAGCAATCCCTGATGGAAGTCAATGCCTAGCCATAGGTGCTTGCATGCACTGATGGGCCCTGAGGAAAGCTATATGCATTGTAATAAAAAATACCTTGACATCTGTGCCTATAAAAGTGACAATTTCTCCAAACAAGGCCAGTGGTCAGGAACATGGGTTGCTATAAGGCAAACAAAAAAAATCCTGGGTTATATTTTGTTTCTCCCAGAAGAGTAAGCAAAGATTTATTCTTGGTTTATAAAATGTTCTCTCTTGCCAAGTATTTAGCACATATATTATACTTCCAATTCTCCCTGACTTTTGCTCAAAATGCTGAAGTGTGTAACAAAATTGGTGCTACATTGAGAAAGGGTGCAGTAAAAACATAATGACAGCTGATATAGTCACATGATTCTTTTACTTTAGAATATGTATGCTGACTAATTCTAATAGCTCTCTGTGTTCAGTGTCATTAATGAATACACATCATTGATTTGGGATCTCAACCCCTGATTCTGAGGGTAACACCCTAAGAGGAAGTAAGCATTAGTCTCCACATATAAGGGAACACGTAGCTTTGGAGGCAGAGTATATAGGCTGCAAATTACAGAGAACAAACCTTAAAAAGTACTACATGAAATAAATAGTGACAATGCTATGTAAATCTAACTGAGACCCTAAAGCAGTAAAAATAAATCTCTGAATGATGTTAGTAGGAAAATATGTAATATGGTGAGGGTCAAAGTGGGCAGTAGGGAAGAATATTCCTTGGGAGAAGTGTGTAAGTACCCAGCTTTGTCATTCCTCTTTAAACAGCAACACTCATTAGCCCATTTACATAACAAATTGTCCTTGTGTTTGCTCAACCTCTAAGTCAGTTTTGTAATATCATTAAGAAACAGAATGCTATAAACTTACAAATCACTAAACTACCCATGTTCTTAAGAACTAAATGTCTCCTTTGTTTAATTATCTTTGCATCTATTTACCTGCACATAGCATATTTTTTGCAACATACCCATTTTTTATTACATTGTTAAAGTTCTTATAAGCAAACTATACAACAATCCTCACCCATCTTTAGCTTGTAAATTAGAAAACTGATGCAATACATTGCTTAACAAAGTGAAATGTTTCCAATAACAACCAAAATAAATAAGTAAATCATTTACTAAAAAAGTATTTCAGACATCATTTCAGTAAGGCTCTCATTGATCTGACTTTTTTCCCTAATGCTAAACACAGGGATTTGCCAAAGAGAAGATTTTACGCTCTGCTGTTTGGAAAGGAAATGGAAACAATGCCAGCTTAGATCCTGGTAGACAACAGACTGAAACACAATACTGTTGCCTACAGTGAGGAAGAATTTAGTACAGCATTCTTCAGTCACAAATTCAGACTGACGGTGATGAAGAGTACATTATTTTCAGCTTAGATGTACCAGCACATACCTTATCCTCAACATGTACAAATATAAATAAGGCCAGGTTTAATTCTATTTTTAAACATGCTTACATCTACTGTAGCACTGCCATTTTTGCACGATAAAAGTTAGCAGTATTCAGCACATTTGTTGCTTCCTGCCTATAAATGAGGGAGGGTAGAGAAACTGTAAACTCAATCTCCTGTACTTTGTTGTAGCCAAGTTTCAGATTACATCCTTAAATCAGAATGAAAGGAAAACAGAAAGGTCTTTTTATTCCTCTCAAATAATGTTACAATGAAAATGATTGCTATGACACTCTACTTTCAGCCATGTAAATTCATGAGGCCTCGCATGCTCTTTAGGCCACTTTCTCTGCTTGTACCATTCTCATTTATACAATGCAAACAAAAAATAGGGCAATAGTTATATTTTAACTTGGCACATTTGCATAATACCACAGTAGGATAGTAACAAAAGGTGATAATTATATTAAATGGTCTTGGACAGAATTGTTCACAGACATCTTTAATATTTGTCAGACTCTGCTACACCTCAGCATTTTTTTTTTCTTGTGATCTACTTAAAGCCTCAGTAGTTTTGCAGGAAATACAGTTTACAGTGTGTGGTTTTAAGATTAATTTATTGCTACCATTAGAAATGTACTGATCATAAAAGACTGCTACCACTTATACTGTATTTATTCTACACACACACATATACATCTGAGGCAGTTGGCAATGGTTAACAACTGTTTTTTGTTGTGTTTACCTGCAGAATGCTCTGCATCTCTCTCTTAAGTCGGCCAAGGTCATGGAGCACTTCAGTTGCTTTCTGCACAGTTGTACTGGATATACCCTCCACCAGTTCTGAACCCCTAGAGGGGCCTCCCAAGGCAGGGAAGGATTCTGTCAGCAGGATGCCAGAGCTGCAAAGAGAAAAGAAGCATGACATTTACCATTTGAAAGCTGACATTCTGCATGCAGATAGATTTAAGCATTAGCCGTTTTATAAATATTTCTTTGAAACTGATTTGGACTGCATCCCAAAGAATACATTACTGTATGCAAATGGGTACAGCTATTTAATTCCTTGCTGCTGAAGAATACAAATATAGCAGTGGTGAATATGTTGGCATAAAACAAAAAAGTCAAGCATAGTACAGCATTAAAATACACATTAAGCAAATTGATGGGTTCTGACTTCAAACCTCTAATAAATATGCAGCAAAATTGCTGTAGTAATTAAACTTTACAATGTAGTTCATAATTTGCTTATTCCTTACTTCACTAGTCTGTTTCCATTAAGGCAGTAAACAAAATGCAAAGAATTTCCAAAACTGTGGATCCTTGTGTTATTTTAAATTCATTTGTTTGCTACACATGTGAAACTGTTCTTTTTTAATTAGCTGCATTTAAACATAGAGAGTGGTATCCAGGTTTCTTTCTGTACAGAAAATAATCAGTGTGAACTTGTCCAGGCATGTCAAAATGCCAGTGTAGTAGGCATATAAAAGAGAAATGATGGCCAGCTATGCAACAAGCAATAGGAAGAATTTCATAAGATATAATTTATTTTATTTTGGGCCTGGACTACCTGAGACATTTTTTTTTTTTTCAATAATAATTCTTTATTTTATTTTTTCCAAACAACTAATACAGTACTACCAACTACTTACAATATGTACATGAATGCTTCCAACAGTTACATAGAATCATTATACATACCTATACACTTCTAAAAAAAAAAATAATGAAGAAAAAAGAACTAGTAACCATATAAGACTTATCTCAATAAAATTCAACAGTTATTCAGTTTTTCCCAGAGAATAGTGGAATGGAAGTTTAAGCTAATACAATGTTAAAGATTTGTTCCCATCTTTTTGTATTGTTTACATTTTTCTTATAATCACTAATTAGAAATTTATGTGCTAGAATATGTTTGGTGGCTACTATCTTGAAATTTTGCCATGATGCCTGTAAAGGGTTCAACCAATTGGAAGCTATATATAACTTCATCAACAAAAAAATATTGACTAGTATAATTCTTTGGGTTCTTTCCAAGTTGGGTGGTGGAATATGCAAAATCGTAAATTCCCAGGAGAGTGTGGAATGTTGATATCCCATTTTTTGTAGTTGAAGTTTCAAGGAATTCCAGAGTTTGAAAATACATTTACAACTCCAAAACATATGTAGGAGGTCGGCTGTTTGATCTATACAATATGGGCATTTTGGTGAGTTCTTTGAGTTAAATTTGTGTATACCTGAGACATTTTTCACTTACAGCTTTTTTACTTAATAGAGAAAAAAAAGAAGTTGTGTACTCACCATAACGTTTCATGTTTGTTGTCCATCTCGCCGTTCATTCGTACTGGTTGGGTTCAGAGCCGATCTTCAGCTCTGACTTGGCCGCATACTATAGCTCGAAATCATTTACTTGTCTCGTGGCTGAACTATCCCATCATGCAGTGTGTGATTCCCCAGATCTTGTTTGCTGCTACTCATAGTCATATGTGAACACTAGTCCTATAATAAAGGATACCAAAAGGAAAGAAAGCCAGAGGAGCTCCTAAGGAAAGAAAGCCAGAGGAGCTCCTGTCCAAGGAAGAAATCCTCCAGGTTCACTAGGAGTCTTAGGCAGGGGGAAGGTGGGAGGGATTGTAAGAATGAATGGCGAGATTGACAACAAACATGGAACATTATGGTGAATACATAGCTTCTTTATGTTATGTTGTCCTATCTCGCCTTCATTCTTACTGGTTGGGACAGCGTCACTAGCACCATATTCCCAGGGTGACTCATGGGACACTTTTCACCACAGTGGAACCAAAGGAGGCCCTGTCTCTGTAGGGCAAATCCACTTTGTAATGAGTGATAAATGTGTGTGGTGTTGCCCACGTAGCAGCGGTACAAATATTATCTACTGATAGTTTAGCCTGGTAAGCAAATGACATTGCCACAGCCCTAGTAGAGTGACCTTTGACTTTGAAAGGTTGTTGTCTGTTATTAGAATTGTAAATAAAGGTAATACAATTTGAGAGCCAGTTTCAGAGTGAGACTTTAGAAACTGTCATGCCTTTTCTGACTTCTGAAAATGAAACAAACAATAGATCAGACTTCCTGAAATCTTTGGTTCTATGTAAATAGAAGCAAAGTTGTCTATGCACATCTACCTGATGCAGCTTGTATTCTGCCTTGTTGCCATGATTAAGGAAAAACACTGGCAGCTCAACAGATTGGTTTAAGTTATGTTGTGAACACACCTTAGGTAAAAATGATGGGTTTGTCCGGAGAGATACCCTATCCTTATGGAAGATTAAATAAGGAGGTTTGCCTGATAAAGCTTCCAATTCCGAGACTCTTCTTGCAGAGGTAATAGCAACTAAGAAAATTGTTTTCCAAGACAGAAATTTGAGATCACAAGATGATGAGGGTTCAAAAAGAGGCAAGGTCAGATATGTTAGAACAAAATTCAAGTCCCATGGCAAGAGTTGTTCTTTAATGGGAGGTCTTAATAAACAGGTACCCTTTAAAAAGGCTTTACATAATCTGTGTGACATCAAGTTAGAAGTTCCGTCTCCTATATGAAAATTAGAAATTGCAGCTAATTGCACCTTGATAGTAGCTGCCACTGAACCTTGTTGAAAAAGCTATGCTAGGAACTCAAGAATAGAAGAGATCAGAGCAGAAAGGTCATCAATGTTTTTACTCTGACCCTAGAGTGAAAACCTTTTCCATTTGCTAGAATATAGCTTCCTAGTTGTAGCTTTGTGAGAAGATATCAGGACGTATTTAACTATTGGTATAAAATTGTGAAGCTTGACTAAGTTGGGAACTGGAGCAGCCATGCTGTCAAACTGAGAGTTTGGAGGGAGGGGTGGAGGGTACCCGACATATGAGTGAGAAGGTCTGGAACTAGGTATAGAGTCCACGATTCCTCCTGAAGATGTGGCCAGAGGAAGGGAAATCTGACGAGGCCAGTATGGAGCGATGAGAATCATCCTGCTTCCCAATGAGTAAGCTTTCTGAATGACTTGTGGTATTAGGGGAAATGGAGGAAATGCATACAGTAGTCCCGAGGGCCAATCATGAGCAAGA
This sequence comes from Protopterus annectens, assembly GCF_019279795.1. Taxonomy (NCBI): domain Eukaryota; kingdom Metazoa; phylum Chordata; order Ceratodontiformes; family Protopteridae; genus Protopterus; species Protopterus annectens. The sequence continues at coordinate 771,232,143 of NC_056737.1, read as the reverse complement.
GCATCCCTGGGTGACTCCCCCAGAAGGATGATTGGGGCAAAATAGCTGCTACATTTGGAATTCATGGGAGTGGCAAATAGCTCGCAGCAAGGCTGACCCCATTTCCGGAATATCCTTTCCGCTATCTCTTTCTTTAGAAACCACTCGTGAGGCATCAGAATTGCTCTGCTTAGCCTATCTGCTATCACGTTGGATTTTCCTGGGATGTGCGTTGGGAAGAGATTGTCCATTGCCATACTCTGAGTGCTTCTCGGCAAAGGGGGTAAGATTTGGTTCCTCCTTGTTTATGTACCAAACCACAGACATACTGTCTGACTGAATTGTTCCTAGTGAAAGAGAGTCCTGAAGTGCTTGCAACACCAAGAGCACTGCTCTCATCTCTAGGACACTGATATGCAAATGGGTATCGTGTTCCTGCCAAGTGCCTTGGACCATCCTCCCCAAATAATACCCTCCACCCTATCTGAGAGGTGACCATGGTCACTGGTGATGTGACACGAATGGACAGGAGCCACCATCTTAGATCCTTCTTGCAAGACTCTAATTCTGATCTGGTGGGACATATTCTTGTAAGGACCAATGAGAAAAGAGAAGCCACTGAAGAATTCTCATGTTTATCCTGGCTAACAGTACAAGGGTTTATCGTTGATGCCATCATCCCTTGAACTTTCAGGACTGTTTTCGCTGTTACTTTTGTCTTTGTTAGTAGATCAGAAATTTATTGTCTGAGTACCAAAACTCTTTCTGCAGGTAATTTTGCCATCATGGAGACGGTGTCTAACTCTGCTCCTATAAAGGTAATATGTTAACAAGGCAGATTTCCCTATGTTTATTGTTATCCCTAATTGAGAACAAATTTGTAGGGTTTTATCTCTGGACTGTTGTAGTAGATGCTTGGTGGTGGCAGTCAGGAGACAGTCATCTAGACACGGAAACACCTGGATTCCTAGCCGTCTCAAGTGAGCCGTGACTACTGCCATACATATGGTGAACACTCTGGGAGCTGTAGCGAGACCAAAGGGCAGAGCTCAAAACTGATAATGACTGGCTCCCAGCCGGAAGCGTAAGTGGCTCCTTGACGCTCTGCCCATTTTTATGTGATAGTACGCATCTTGGAGGTCTATTGAGGACATCCACTTGTCTTTCCCTATGAAGGGAAGAATAGACTGCAGTGTCACCATTTGGAACTTGGACTTCTTTATGGATTTGTTTAGTTTGCTGAGATCCAATATGGGTCTCCAGTCTCCTGTTCCTTTTTGACACTAAAAAGAATCTTGAGTAAGTTCTTAATCCTACTTGGTCTATGGGGACTTCTTGGATGACTCTTTTGTCCAGTAACTTTTGAATCTCTATAGTTGCCTGTTCCCTTAGACTGGGTGGAACGTCCAGGATCCTTCGGAGCTGTGTGATGGGAAGGGAGAAGGGAGTGGAATAACCTCTGGATATTATACTTTGTACCTACATGTCTTTTGTGATGTCTCGCCAGGTTTCTGGGTACAAAGATAATCACCCCCTGACTGCCTCCAGAGTAGGACAGACAGGCCTCCTTTCAGGAGCACTGAAAGGGTCGGCAGCAAAAGGAATCACTGTCACCCTGATTTTGCGAAACCCCTCTGCCTCATGGACAGCATATACCATTATTACCACCCCCTCTGCCCCTGGGGAAGGATTCACCATGTGCGTCCTGAAAAACTCCCTGTAATTTCTTGAACCACGTTTTTCCACCTTTCTGGCCCTTACGATAGGGTCTGGAAGGGACAGAAAAACACACCCCAATGGCAGAGAGATTTTTCCCTTCCTGCTTACATCTGGTGAGGGTGTCCTTGACTTTCAGTCCAAAGAGTGAGGAACCATTGAAAGGGGCATTGACAAAGGTAGACTTAAAAGGTTCCGCAAAATTATACAAGTGCATCCAGGAGTGCCTCCTTAGGGAAACTCCTGAAACTGCTGCCCTGCTTGCTCTATCTGCTGCATAGGAAAATTAGCCTCATGGAGGAGTTAACTATGGAATTTAAGGTGGACAGCTGAGAAGTCACTCTGTCTGAAACCCCTGCAGCTAGTGAACCTTGTAAAGTATCTCCTAACTCCTTCAGGAGATCTCTTTGTAGCCTAGTGAAGTGCGTAAGGTAGTTCAGCGATTGAAGGGTAAAAGTCGCAGACAAGAAAATACACTTCCCATATCTGTCCATCGTTTGTGACTCCTTGTTCAGTGGATGGACAGATGAGGTCGTTTCAGAGAGTTCCTTCTTGGTGACTGCTGTCACCACCATAGCATCTACAGGGACACCTTTAGTAAGAAAATATTTTTCCGCTGGGGATGTTATGAATTTATTTGGTTTCCTAGGGACCGGTTCCATAGTGTCTGGTGACACCCACGTCTTTCAACTAACCAACTCCATCAGTTCATCAAAAGGCGGAGACACCCATTAGGCTGAAGGTCGAGATCCGAAGGCCTTCAGGTATACAGACTCCTCATCAGAAGGGTTAATGGGCTTCCAGCCACTTCTCTGCTTCAGGATTTCTAAAATATCTGCAAAGGAGATATCTTCAGAGGGTGACTGTAGGGACCCTTCTAACTCCTCAAGGTCAGTATCTGAGGTGACTGACTCATCAGGTGAGTCCAGATGCTTCCTCTTGCATGTTTCTTTTGGCTCTGAAAGCTGTGGAGCCAAAGGACTTGACTTGTCCAATTCAATGATCTCTCTTGGTTCCGAGTCCTGTGGAGCCAAAGAGATTGATCTGTTCGAAATTTTCAATACTTTTTGAGGTGGTTCCGAATGAGCAGATGAGGAGGAAGAGGAAGATGGTCTCTTTGTAGGCTTGTCACCCCTTGAAGAAGGGGACTTAGGTTTAGAGGAGGTACTCTGGCTTTCTAAAGCTTCAGCAAAAGGAGTTTTTAGGAATCCTCTGACTATCAACTTGTTCTTCCTTTCCTGCAAAACACGGGCACTGAAAGAATGACAGAAACATGCTGGATGGATAGATTCCTGTCCCAGGGACTTCCCATACTCTGGAACAGACTACCTATCTATGTCAAACAGAGCTCCTCATTAGCACTCTTCAAGAAAAATCTTGATGATTGGATGGGTAATAGGAAATTCACCCCGGGGATCACTTCTGTGGTTCTGCTTGACAGGGGCACAGGAAAATAATTTTCTTGGGTGGCGAAAGCCAGGGTACATTTTTGGCTAGGCTTGTATAGGCCCTAGAGCCAATAGTCAAGTACCTACCTATGAACCTAAGAAAGTATATGACTCCTGCAGGTGAATGGTCCCCAAACAATAAACGCATATACTATGCCCATCAGTTAAGGACATTTTTGGTGAGCATTTTTGACACTTTCTAAAGCCCGATGGCTTAGGTTCCTTCTCTCTACTTTCCTTAGACATCATGAGAAGGAGCACAACTACCAATACTATAAATGTAAGGCACTAACTACACAAAATACAAAAAGGTAGAAAAAAGCTAATGCATGCAATATGTATGTATATGTGTGTGTGTGTGTGTGTGTGTGTGTGTGTGTGTGTGTGTGTGTGTATATATATATATATATATATATATATATATATATATATATATATATATATATCCTAATAGTACACTATAATAATAAACACAGCACATCTATTTGAGGAATATATATCAAGAAGAAAAAATACAGCTCTGCCCTCCAAGTTAAACGGGCGCTAGGCCCTCTAACTTAAATGGACCTAGCACAGCTATAAACAAGGGAACAAAATTCAGTTAAACTCTCTAACTTAAATGGGTACTTAGCTCTCTAACTCAAATGAGCCAAGAATCACAGACAAGAAAAATACACACTAGACAATGGATCTAAACTAAAGTTCTTGACGGGATAGAAAGAAAATAGGCCTTGCGACTACAACAATGGCCAATAAAGCAACAAACACAGTAGAGAAGATTAAACAGCACGTGCAGAAAGACAGCAGAGAGAAAACTATCTATATACAGAATCTATCACTACTTGTAGACAAAAAACAATTGGGGAAAATGCAAGAAATATAAGTTTTTCAAAAACTTAGCCATGGCCAAGGAGAAGAGCATCTGATCTTATTGAGCGGCAAACATGATCTGGGGAATGACACACTGCATGAAGATAGTCGTTCAGCCACGAGCTAAGTAAAAGACTTCCAGCTATAGTATGTGGCCGAGTCGGAGCCAAGGATTGGCTCCGAACCCAACCAGTAAGAATGAAGGCAAGATAAGACAACATAACATCATATATTTATTTGCAGACAGATAAAAATACAGAAGGAAGAGAACCAACAGGCAAATCTTAAAAAAGAAATTTACTACTTTTTTCACAAGCGACCATCAACTACTTCAAGCACCCCTTCTTACTTTCTATTACAACATAGTACTTAAAAATGCTCAAAAATGTGTTTTATCGAATTTTGTTCTGCAGGCCTGAAAGAATCAGAAAGTGAAGGATCCAAGAAAATTACTAGGTGATGAAGCCACTGCTTTTGTACTCTGTTGCTGTAGCTGTAACCCCGTTGCAAAGAAAAGATAACTGTAGGGAAAAGAGTAACAAAATATCTATGTGATCTAGAGGGGGGGGGGGTTCCCCTAGGTATGGGCCTTGATTCCAAACATCTAATGAGAGCAAATGTTTTGGAATCTGTTCCCCGTAGTAACTCTGTTTATAGATGGGTCTTACACCAAAGAAGGTCACTTACACTGAGAGCAGGTCTTTTGGAATCTGACCCATGATGTAAGGGCTTGCAGTCAGTGAAGCATGTGAAAGAGTCTATAAGATACTAACAAGCATACCACTCAACCTGTGAGCATTAAAAATCACAGCACCAGTGTTAAAATCATAGCAGAAGTTCAGAAAGAGGATGATTTCTTTACATTTCACAATAGGAGCAGTTCAGACAGTAGACAGAATAGATGTTGTTAGCAATACTAAAGATTTGCTTGGGCTTTGTTCTAGTGTTTAATAATGGGCCAGAATCCAAAAGAGTTGCTCTCAGTGTAGGTCTGCCCTGATCCCAAAAGACCTGCCCTGAGTGTAAGTAACTTAATTTGGTGCAAGTTCTATCTATAAACAGGGTTACACTGGGGGCCAGATTCCAAAAGACATGCTCTCAATGTAAGTGGACACTTACACTGAGATCTAGTCTTTTGGAATCGGGTCCAATGTATAAACCGTTAAATAGACCTGACTTTATGAAGAAAGCCGGTAAATCCAGGGAGAGCAAGACTAAATCTTGATGGCAAAAACTGCAGCACTATGCATAAATAATAGCAGTTGAGAGGTATCTTAACAAGTAGTGTAATACTGAGATTAAAAGAAATCCAATATGCCCATTTGCTAAGTGGGCAGTGATGAAGCTCTTCCCCTTCAACAGAAAGAAAACAACCAACTACAAGTTTGTGTAGTTTTGAGTTTTTGTAGGTTTCTTGTATAGATGCAGCCTACAATAGGAAGGCAGTATTCAAAAAAAGGAAAAGAAAAACTCCTTTACCAACTTACTTGGTCAAAGAAGGTTACTCATTGCAAGTATACAGCACAGCTGCTGTTTTATTCACTATATTATGCATGTGGAAAGAAAAGGTAACGGTAGGACCAAACCAAACTACAAAACATTTAAACAACTGCACCACCTTCAAAGGACCATCATCCGGCCCTGTGATGTTCTATTAATCTTTACACATAGAAAGGAATAAGATTCCCAAAGATCACTACATTAAGTTTACTAAGGTTAATGTCACAAATCTCACAGAAAGGAGCCAGGGTAGAGTTTATAGAGTTACACAAGGAATCACAGATAATTTTATCACCGTAAAAGACAATATAGTTGATTTTCAGAGACAGTATGAGGGAGATAATATAGACAGAAAATAACAATGCTCCAAAGGGGAACACCAGACAAAACAAGAAGGAGCGAAGACTGTGTGTGCATGTTTGTGATTTTAACATATCTGCTATAGAAGCAGTCTTTAACATATCTGCTATAGAAGCAGTCTAAGAACCAGTTTATGGGGGTAAAGTTAAGGTCATACAAAATATTTTGATGACAAGGAAAAGGTTTACAAGGTCAAATGTCTATGACAGATGAATGAGTATGGTCTATAAGGTTTCTAGCACTCATTGCTCAGTACTGTTCATATGTCAGAAACGGAACAGCCAGTCTTGTGCCCTTTTCTGCAGCCATGCTGATGGTGTATGAGTAGTCTGTATACCTCAATGTGGTCTGCAGCCGTAAGACTTTCTCTAAAATTTTGGTCAGAGATGACAATCTAGCAATAGGTCAAAAGAAGTAAGGGGGTTCAAACATGAATAAGGTATACACTCTTTCAGACATCAAGAAGTGAACCAGTGGTGAGGAAAGCATTGATAATGTGCCTTAATGGGTGTGGCAAAGAAAGTGTCACAGGCATGATAAATTGCATCTATATTATTTAAACAAAGTTTCAAAACTTCGAACGTGCCTTCATCGACAGCTTAATGTCAAAAAGGCCAAATTATGAACACAGGGAAATCGCTAGTCCGCAAAAAAAAAAAAAAAAAAACAAACAAAAACCAAACACGAAATAAAGTGGGGGGCTTTTTCCTCCCCACACCCTCCCTACTTAAATATACCAACTCCAAGATCGCACCACAGTGTAGGATATGGCAAAGTCCCGAAAACGGCCCAGTGTTTTTTTTTCCCTAGGAAAAAAAAATCGATGTTCCGTGTCTTCGGGATTTGGCCTTTTCGACATTAACCTGTCGATGAAGGCACATTCGAAGTTTTGAAACTTAGTTTAAATAATAGGGACCCGATAAATTTGGGAAAAGCCCATCAGAGATAAGTCTTTAAACTATTTACTGATTTCTGCTGATGCAGCCATCATAAACTGAAAGTCAGTGTCAAATTCAAAAATAGAACTGGCTGAAGTGAAACCAACAGGAGAATTAAAATTAGTGGTAGAGCATGGATGTGGAAGTTAAAATGTTCTGTGAATGCTTCTGACATGTTTAGGGTCAATGAGCACTTGTTCAGTCATTGACCATGCCTGGATGGCATGGTAAAGTCCTCCCACACAAATAATTGATCTCTTCAGCAACCTCTGGGATTTCCTGGCACTTTCTTAGAAAGTTTGCTTTTGCCTTGTTTGCTAGGGATTTGCATTGCTTTATAAGTCAGACATAGTGCTCCTAGTCGTTATGAAGTGTGGCACATGTGACCCAAGTTCAGTCTGACTTATGTGCAAAAGAAGTCTTCCTCAGCTCATGTAATATTCAGACAGTGGGATTTTTACTAATTCTACAGAACAATAATGTGGAAGACTGATGGAGTTATAAAGATACAACCATTTGTGTGGTAAATACACAAGACCAAATCAGGAATAATTGCTATGATGGATCAAAAGAACAGGAGAAAAGGAAGAGGGGAAGTACTAACTGTTAAGAAAGCAGACTGGCTATTTGCGCGGGGGGATTTAACTAAATGAAAGAGCAGGCAGAAAAAGCAACACACAAATAATTTAGCTTGGATGGAAACTGTCCCTGGTTTGAACAAAACAAATTAAGTAATACCGAAAACAAGATAAGAAAGCCATACTGGACAATCATGATGGTCATAGCAGGCCTTATTAATTCACATTACTACAAGCACTTTCTGAAAGAATTATAATAAACAACCTTTTGCTTGGTTCCACACATAAGCCTTTAGGCAATGCAGCAGACTGGAAAGAAAGCCCACCAAAGTATTTCAAAATCAAACTATTTGTTGTTTGTCTTTCGGCTTTTTCCTGGTAAGGGGTCGCCACAGAGGAACTCCAGTCCGCTAATGACTGGCAGTAGATTTTTTACGAAATGCCGAGGTGCCAGCTCGACGCCCAACCTTCAACAAAGGCACGCCCATTTACGCACGCGTGTCTTTCGAACGCTACCCAACCGCGGGGAAGACATGCAGACTCCACACAGAAGGCAGTCACAAGCCAAGCCGAGAATCGAACGGGAGAATCTCTTGCTGTTAGGTAACAACGCTACCGTTGTACCACCGTGGCATGTTGATACCAAAATATATCCAGAACAGTCAGACCGCAACCATACCATAAAATGTGCATGATGAAATAGCAACAATACAAGAAAAGAAGACAAAATGTCAGAAAAAGAGGAGGGGAAGCAACATTGTTAGTACATGGAAAGGGCTGAGTCATCCACTGTTACAGAAAGTACTTTGTAAAACTCTGTCATGTTATATATCATCCTTTCATATGTTTCACATTCTTAGAATTCCAAGCTATGATGCCAAAGACTAGGACCAGGACTAGTTCAACGACTTCCAAGTATCTGCCACTAACTCACCCTGAAAGTAGGCTACAACTGCAGCAGAACCTCAAGGGGAAAGTACACTGAAAAGTCCTTGCAAAGATTTGCTCAACAAATAATAAAATAGTGATACAACTGAAGAACATTTGCTTACCTGTCAATTTTTTTTTTTAGAAGAAAAGGATCATCTAGTTGGTCAGACTTCTTAAACTATTAGTCCCGTTATATAGGCAGAAATTTCTGTGTAGATAATGGGCTACTGTTATTAAACTAGAGGGAAAATCTCTTCCACTTTGGCAGACAGGATGTTCTGGTAGTTGTTTTCCTGGCTTCCTGAAGGACTCCAAATAACGTATGGAGAAAAAAAAATGATATTCGCCTGTAGTCAGAATCCATGTGGTGAGATGGAGGTAGTGCAGAGTGGGGTGCAACACCTCTTCCTCAATTTCAAAATGGAGGGACAAAAGCAGACATACAGTTGCATTTGCTAAAATAAAGCAATGAGAATTGGTCTTCCTTTTCTGTCCGATAAAAAAAACCTCTTGGAAGCAAAGGCAGGAAGAAACAAATATAATATGTTTCCCCATCTTTTTGGCATGGTGTTTGGCTGTCTTCCCAAATTAGCAGACAAAATACAATAAGTAAGGATGCAAAGGGAACATCTTACAACATCCTACATATAGATGTGAAAAGGCATAAATCTTCTTGAGTGCATTTGCTCTCAACATCTAGATGAATACAATGGCTGGGTCCATCTGTCAGGAAGCTGTTTTCTCCTGAAAGATGAATGGCCACTAGGTGGAAGTGTAGAAACAAGGTTAGCAAGCAACAACTGCATGACAAACCTGCAATGATAGCAAACTTTTGTGCCACAATGCATATTTGTGTACTGCATTACTGTTATGTTAACTGTTACCACATGGAGAACTGCCAGATAATTGCTGAAGGCCTGAAGAGGTAAAGTCACCAGAAGTATCTCTTTCAGAACGGTTTGCAGCTTCATCTAAGATGAAGGTCAGGTCCTTACACTAAACAAGACTCCAGGTGTGCTTTATTGTCCATATCTGAGGTACTTTTTCTCAAAACCTGAGGCAGGAAAGGAAGAAAGAATGGACAGAATTCAAATGAAAAGAGGAAATCCAGGAATTTTGTTCCTTGACCAAGAGTGGAATCTACAGAATTTCCTGGTGTAAGCAATTCATTGACTTATCCTAAAGAATTATCCAGTAGTGATAAAACTCCATCAAGTGAAGTTCTGGCATTCTGCACCAACAGATTATCTCTCACATGTGGCCTAAAGCAGTCAATAGTTTGCACCATAGCATCACCCATGAAATAAGGATGTCATGCTGAAACAGTCAAGCACAGAATTGCTCATGAAATAAAAATGTCAAGCTATGCATCTTTTCTTGCAATAAAAAGGATTTTCACCTGAATAGTGTTCAATATAGCCACCCACAGGAAATGCCTTCTGCTGTGAGGTTAATATCCAGCATTTGATTGTGCTGAAACTAAAAGAATTTAGAAAAGGATTACTATGGATAAGTAGCCCAGTAACAGCTCCTTGGACTTCCTACCTGTATGAAGCCATTATTCAAGTCAGTAAAATGCAGACATCTCTCAACTTAACAGACAACACCTCCACTACCAGCAGACATCTGAAGAAAACTCTAGAATCGGTCATCAAGTCAGAAGGAAGGAATGTAAGCTGAAAATGTTGAGTCCCTAAGAAAGAATATGCAGAAATCTCCTGAGGCGGTTAGAAGAGTTGAATATGTCAACACATGTTTATCAAACCCAATTTAACCATTCTGTTCTTTGGTAGGAAAGGCAGAAGAGTTTGGAGAGTTACTATCTTGAACTTCCTATCCTTGTAATGTTTACTGAGTTATCTTTTAAGAAGAAGATAACTTGCCCATAGCTATATTTTCTAAGACTTTCCACAGAAGAGATTTTGCTCAGATAACAAAAGTTTTGATTATCTTTAGTATGGGCCACAGCATAGACTCAAACAAATAATTTTAATTTCATGGCACCGATTTTAGTAATTAACTAGTGGGTCTTTACTGTAATTAGCTTACTAGTTCCTGCTGGTATCAGAAAAAGGTTTTAGCTAGTTATTTTGTACTGAACTATAAATACTAAGTAGCATGTACTCCTAAACATATCCTTAACAAACCCAGCTCCAACTCCAAGCGGTTATAGTCACCCCTTTTCTCAGGAGTCATTCCTGTTGGAATCATGGACCAGGACTTCCCCACAACTTCTTTAGCCAGCCTGATTGTGATGGGTTCTTGAGACAGTGTTAAGAATTGTCTCATGCTGTGTGACAATTGTCTATTACTCAAATGGCTTAATACAATGTGTGTGAGATGGACATATACTGTCCTTAGAGGCAAAAATCTCCCACACAGTAAACTCAGACACCAAAATAGCCAGCAATACACCCCACGCCACACCTCAAAGGCCATTGCAATACACATAATCCATCATATGCTGAGGTTCTAATGTTTAACTTACCTAAACCTCAAACACCTCCAAAACACAACAAAGGCACAAAGCACACTCAGCTAGTTAAGCCTACCTCCTTCCATAACACAGAGTCCCAAAGTCAAGGATGCTGAGCCCATAAGATAGGCACTGACCCAACCAAACATTCTTGCTACAAGTTACTCCATTGTGAGATATACAGATGCACCTCTTCCAGGTTCAGCAAGGAAAGGGTGATAGTTATTCGGTCCCCAAGACCTGGTGCCAAGATTCATCAGATCATGCACGCACTGAAGTCCTTAAACAACAAGTACTAATATGACTCTGTCATACATAGTTCATGCCGGTGTCAATGACTTCAGGTGTACTTCCCTTGACTATATGAAGGAAGACATAATAGAGCTATCAGACTGTGTGTCCAATGCAGGTATAAGCCTAGCATTGAGCAGCAATCTAGCTTCTCCAAGGACAATGCTACAACATGAGGAAAAAATAACTGACTTCAATAATTGACTTAAGTTTCAGAATTATTCAAAGGGGGTCAAATATTTGTCAGCCTAGGAGGATATGATTGACAGACCTAACTGCTTCACTAGGAATGACCGTCATCTATTCCTCCCAGGGTTTCAATTACTGGCAAAGTCATTGTCCAACCCCATATTGCCACTTTTAGGGAATGCCAGCCTGATAAACCTACCAAAGTACTGAAACAAGCAAAGGAAAATATGAAGGCGTTACTGATCAATGCTAGGAGCCTACACAACCAACTCCACTCCTTACAAGCCCTTCTCACCCTGGAGGATGTGGACATCTGTGAAGTGATTGAGACATGGTTTAAAATGGTGGACAGCACTCTGCCTGTGCAAAGTTATAACTCCTTTCACAAGTTTAGATCAGTTACGGTGCAAGAGGGGAAAAATGGAGAAGGTGTTTCAGACTTCATACAGAAGAAGATCACATCAAGGCTGGTAAAGTAGCATGATGCACTACAGCTTCTTCATGTACTTATAACTATCAGAGTGGTCCCATTCCATATATTAGCTAGCTACAGAACTCTTGCTATGACTCAAGAAACCACAACCTCTATCTACAGAAACTAGAATCACTCAGTATTAAACCCAAAATCATTTTCCTAGGTGAGCTAAACTATCCAAGTACAGGCTGGGAAGCCTACACTACCACTAGTGCACAAGCACAGAGATTCCTAAACTTTGTTAATACAAATGCACTGGAACAATTAGTAAGAGTACCCACTAGGAGGAAGAATATCTTGGATCTTGTCTTTACTAATATGGGGACATCCTGCACCATCCCTTGCATATATTCATCACTTGTTAGGTCCGACCATGAAGCCATCTCCTTTAAAGTAAAACTGAAACCAGAGATCCTGTCCACCCAAGGTACCTTTAGAATTTTCTCAAAGACAAGCCTCCCACTCTTAAGTGATACATTGGCAAGCTTCAAATCCCCATCAGACCCAGTTAACTCCATTGAATACATGGAAAAGTACACCACCACACTATACCAGCAAACAAACAGTTGCATAGATGAAGCTGTACTCTCAGAAGCGGCCTTAGGTCAACTGGTGCCCTAGGCAAAAGGGCTCCACGGCACCCCCCCCCCACCACCACACCACCTGGTGCCCCCATCCTGGTCTACCTACACCAAATAAATACTGAAAAAGCGCCCCTAATAGAGCAGCGCCCTAGGCGGCCGCCTAGTTGGCCTATGCCTAAGGAACAAGAGCTTGGCAAACCTTAGAAACAAATGCACATAGTGGAACCATAACAACAAGCTTTGCAATAAAAGGAAAATAATTTTAACCAAAAGTAAGAGTAATTCCAAGAATAATAAAGCCCTTGTCAGTAAAATAAATGAACAATTCAGAACCTTAATAAAATCCACCAAAGACAAGTTTGGGGTTAAAATAGCTACCCAAGCCAAAGATAATCACAACACTTTTTTTAGTTATGCTCGTAATCTCAAAAGTACAATGCAGCAATGCACAAAGCTGTTTGTGAACAAGGTTCCCAACACTGAGGTTGAAGATACAGTGAATCTACTGGCCAATATTGCGGCTCTAATTCTACCCTCTACCCCTCCATCTGTCCCCCAAGATATACCTGAAACTGACTTGCCTCCAACTATCACACAAGACCAAGACCAAAAATTGCTATGAAAAGCTAAAACTACTGCATCAGTGGGTCCTGACAATATTCCTGAATGCATCTTAAATAACATGAAGCATGACTTGGTCACACTCCTAACAACACTATTCAAGCTTAGCTTCCATACGAGTTTTGCACCTATTAAATGTAGAACTACAGTCAGTCCCTAGTCGCCAATGAAATCCCCCAGGTTTGGGACCTGTCTAGTTTGTCATCTACTTTTCTGAAGTAAAAGCCAATATCAAAGGCATACCTCTCAACCTCTTAGAGCAAGAAATCTAGACAAAGCCAATAAATAATGGGGGAACAAAGACCTAAAATAGGGACATGTTTTAAATATGGTTCTTACAAACTTAGAAAGTTGAGAGAATAACAGGTTTTGCATTAGCATGAGCATTACATTTCTGACAGGTATGAAGTCTTAAACTCAAATGTCTGTCATTATCTTCTGACTTCAACTCTGAACAATTTGCCTGTGATTTGTCAGAAAACCACAATTTTATGAGAAACAGACCAAAAATATGAGTCAAAAATCTGAACATTCTGTGAAAATCTGTACAGTTGAAAGGTATGATCAAATGGCTTTGGCTGACTAATTTTGCAGATGGCTGCAAGCTAGGAACAGTCACCAAATCCCCAAATGATTTAGCCATCCTGCAGGAAGGTCTGTCCCAATACATAACTGGTGCCAAAATCATGGAAAAAAACTAAATGCCAAAAATGCATTATTGTAGTCTTTGGGAAGTCATCTACCCCAGGGAACTACCACATTGACAATATGACCCTAACAGTTGAGCCAGTTGTTCAGGATTTAGGAATTTATTTGGACAGAGACCTAACTTTCAACCAACCTATGTCCATTGCTGTAAGAAAGTCCTTCTACATTACACAGCTTATAAACAAAGGGATTGTGTCTAGATCTACGGATGGAATTGCCCCCCCCTTTACTCAGCCCTCATTAGGCCAATTACTGAGTATACTCCCTCCTTTGGCATGCATCTGTCCAGACACATGCAACAACCTTACTAAAATGATACAAGACCTAAAATATGTCCTACATGGACCAACTCAAAGCCTTGTCACTATACTCTGTATCTTACAAACTGCTAAGAGGTGATCTGAGGTAATAGACTGAATCAGGGAGAGAATCAAAGAGAAAGTGTCCAACAAAGCATCCAATATAGAAGTCATTGTAGAAGAATAGGGTGAATCAATCTCAAAGAGATCATAGTACCTCTTTTAGACATCAGACACTTAAGAGCAATCCCATTCAAAATATTCCATCAAACATACTACAATATCTTCAAAGAATTATTCTTCCATAAAGGAATCTAGAGAAAGAGAATCCTCCTCCTCAGACTCTAAGGCAAGACGATAATGGGGATGAGAATAGTAAGCCAAGGACTCCAGAAGACTCAGATTCTGTATGACATTCAAAAGGAGTGGAGGACCAAGGAAACGAAGAAGGGACGGATAAGCATTGAGGAGGCTTTAAAGCCATAAGGGCATTAAAAAGGCCCTACATGAAATCCTGCCATGCCTTGTGAGGATCTTTTGCCACAGGAGCCATATGCCCGGTCTTATGTTTCTTTTTCAGGGAAATTCAGCCCTAACAAACTTAGGAAGCTCAGAGCCCTACCTAGATTCAATAAGATATCAGGGACTTCCTCCCTAACTAGTATCTGGGGAATCTTCCTAGGCCCCTCTGATATTATCAGCTGTGGTTCCCCCTCCATGTTTGCAGCAGACATAGACAAAGCCTCAACGGATGTGTGAGTAGTTAGCACTGAGCTGGTCTCCAACTGGATTGCAGCAGAGGAAGCTGACACTGCCACTGGGAGGTCCTCAGGGTCTTCATCCAACCTGCAAAAGATGTCCAGAGGTGGCCAGACAGAAGCAAATTCAATGTGTACCTCCTTAGGCCTCTTTTTAAGTGGTGACTGGACATCAGGTCAGGCGGACTCAGAAGCTATGGTACCCTGGGCCAAACATTTTATATGCTGATTCTCCAAGTAAACAGAAAGGGATAACAGACAGTTGCCTAAGAAGAAAAGTCTCTGGAACAAATGCCTGATAAATCTTGCACCGAGTATGTTCTTGAGTAGCAACAAAAAAGGCACTTGCCATGTCTATCTTTATGGGGAATCTGCCTTCCACATTCACATTTTCCCTTCCTGAATGACAAGTAAAAAGATAAAGCTAGAAAGATAAAAAGGGGAAGGAAAATACACCAATGGTGCACTTATCTTTTAAAAGCACAGTAGCTAAACTAACTTGTCAAATGACCTGCAGACTGAATTCCTAGAGAAGTGTTTGGTCTTGCGGCAAAGAAATTCTGAGGATTAGACACTCATAAGTCACTTATATACCTTACACCTTGGAAGAAGAGCATACATCTGACATATGGTGCCTGAAAGAAAAATAAGGCTTTGTTATGGTGGCCTGATGTTGGGCTGTTCTCGACAGGATATTCCATCTGTTAAGAATACTGCAACAGTGATAAGGAAGGACATCAAAAGACATTTAAGGCTCTTAACAACAGTGCTGGTAGAAAGCAATCCCTTTTCAAAGGTATCGAATACTTTAAATTATTTAGCTGATAGGTTAGAATGATCTAAAGTTATTTTACTACAGATATGTGCCATCATGTTTACATAGTCCACAGGTATTGATACAGTCAAACACAGAATTGAAAACACATTACTTGTCCAAAACCTTCAACACCTTTGGAAATGGATATTTCTGCATTTCATTGGGTACTGCTTCAATAGTAACCTGGTTATTGTAACAAATATAGCCTACCATGTATGACCTTGAAGTTGGTAATATTAAGATGATGCAGGAGCAAAGTTCCCAGAATGGGGGGTAAGCGAGGCCCACACAACATATGTGTGATTTCAGCCCATATGTCATACAGATTTAAAATACTGGGGTTCCACTGAAACTGATACTACAATAACTGAAAGGTCTTTGTATGCATTATTGTTTGGGGATGTTACGTTAAGACCCTTATTTAAAATCTGAACAAACATTAATTAAGTACTGCTACTTCAACACCTAGCTATGTTCTACTAATTTTTTGAAGTGTAAACCGTAACATGAGATTATTAAGCCAATCCTTATTTTTATGAAATTTAGATTATAATTAAGTTCTTTAAACAAACTATATTGAGAAGGCTTATGAAAAACTGACTACACTGTATTAAGCAGCTTTAAAGTTACACATGAATCATGTTTTAGATGTTGTCGTGAGCAAACTGAATTTATAAGACAGGTTGGGTATCTGCTACCTTTGTTTACATACAATATAAATCACAGTAAATTTATTAACGGTCAGAATCTACAACTTACATTGCTGTTTTAAGTTTTATGTTTGGTTCAACCTTGTGTTTATATGCCCACATGAATAAAATACATTTATAAGATCAGGCAGAGAACTTCATTCTATATTTATTTGTAATCAGAATGCTAATAAATACTGGATTACTATGCTCATATGAGAAAGCCCAATTTTTTTCTTAAATGTAAAACAGCTAGATCTGTAGTTTTTTATAGCTATAACTTTTTCAAGACATTTGTTTAGAAATGTGTCTACATCTGTATATATCTTTTAAGAAGGTAATGAAACAATACTAAATATGTCTTCTGTTTCTATTAACATATGTAGGTGCATATGTGTGTTTTAATGCAACTATATTTTGATTATGTTGCTTGGCTACTCAAAAAAGACTCTCCTATAGTTGCTAAGGTTAAATAAAATGTTTGGCTTTTTCTTTCCTCCTGTCCTGACCATCAAGCCTCTTCCTCCATTTATCATATATGTCCATACGATGCACAAGAGGTAAGAGCCCTACAACTTATCTGTTCCTCGCAGGATTACAGCCAAGTAAATGGGAGTGGTGCTGTCATCCGTGAGACTTAATCCCCGGCTCCGCTGCACATGTTCAGTAAGCCATCCCAGCATATGGCATGCAGTAAAGCATCAGCAAGGGTGCACTGCTTGCTTTGGCCAGTGACATAACCATTCAAGAATGGCCTACTCCCCCCCCCAAGCCAGTGCTTCCATGTGGTTTCCTGCCTCCACCTGTAACTCTACAATAAGACCAAACTCCCTGGATATAAATCCCCACACAATCCACCTATAGAGAGGCCAGAGTGCCATCACTCCTCCCTTCCCCCTTCCAATTCCATCAGCTGCCTAAGTTGCTAATCAAACTCTGGTGACTTAGGTCATAGGCAGGACTTTATATCTTGATGTCAAAATAGCTAGCTAACTAGGTTAAATAAAATTTTAGATTGAAAAAAGTCAATAGTGTGATTCTAAGGATTACATAGTGTGAAAATTCTATAGGCAGTTACAGCATCCCCTTGGTTAAATCCCTTGATTGACTGATCCCTTAAAAGGGTAGTTGTGAATATAAACAGGATGCTGATGTTCACAGCTGGTAAGAATACTTAAGAGATGCAGATGTCAACTTGTTATAATACATGGCACTGGTAAAGTCACACCTGAGGTATTAGGTCCATTTCTCATAGTTATTAGTGAAAGAATCATTACAGTGGTAGGAAGTATGCAATGGGGTTGTGAGGAATGACTATGTAAGAGAAAAGACTACAAAAGCTTTGTATGCATTTAGTGGAGCAGGCATGGGGCCAGGTAAGACAAGGACTCAGTGCATTGTTGATAGGTAAATGAGAGGAATGGAATCAAACAGGAAAGATAAAAGGAGGAGGGGACAATTCAGGCTGACTTAAGGAAGATGATTTTCAGAAAAAAGGGTCGGAGAAGATCCTGCCAAAGGTAGAGATGGGTTTTTAGAATGATGGAGAAGCATGACAATTTTCTGTGACAGGCATAAGATGATGAGATGGCGGGTAAGGGCAGCTGAACAGCTATTGGCAACATTAAGGTAAACCCAATGAACCAAAGGTCTTCATCCATAATCATACATATATTTCTACATGCACCTGCAACAGACTCCAGATGGGTAACAGACAGACAGCAAAATCTTTTTCAATGACAGCATTTATTTGTCCCCCCCCCCCCCCCCAGTTTCCCTTATGGCTTCTGCCATCTTCTGGTTTCTCTTCTCTTTCTTCATTCTCTGAAAGCTGTGTTGACCCCCCCTAACCGCCAGGCAAGTTCTGCTGAATCATCTACAGAATATTCCTGATAGAAGTTTAGCTAGTAAATGGACAAGATAGGATGCTGGTAGCATAAGATCCAGTAGTATGTCTTGCTCCTGCTGTGAGTGAGTAATCGTGTATGTGTGTGTGATATCACCCAACTTCTTTGTTCAAGATTTCTGCCCAAAGCCATAAATAATAGGGATGAGGAGCAAAACCCAAAATCTGTGATAAATCTGTGATAACAGGAATAACTTTTAAATATTACTATAAGTCACTAAAAAAGTTAATAGAACAACAGATATTGTATCAAGATGCAGTTTCTTAATAATACGAAGTATGAAACTTACTGATTGACTGTGAGCTTTAGAAATTTACCAGAAAAATCAAAGATTTTACAAGGGACAGGACAAAAAACTGATAACAGTTCATAGGAGCATAGGACGTTACTAGGCAATTGGCATTGAGGCCTTTACAAGCCTAGCCAAGAATTTAGCCCATGTTCCAACAAGTCAGCACCCTACGCCACTGTCCAGCAGGGACATAAGTGGAATCCCAGGGGTGTATTTTCTGTTCCCCATCCAGTTATCCATGTTGCGCTTAAAAAGGTTTAATGAGTTACTCTGCTTTATTTATTTACATTTGTTGACTGGGAGAGTCCGACTGGACACAGGTCCGTTTTCAGCGGAGGCCCAGAGAGAAAAGCTCCACATTAAATATTATTTGCATTATACAGTTAAAAAACATAGCATTTAAATATAGAAATTAGTCCAGTTAAGGATGCAAGACAAGAAGAACAGATGTAAAACAGCTGTAGAACATAGTATAATTTTAAAATATGGTGACATATACTAAACATGGTTACAAATGTAGTTGAGATTCATCAGTGAACAATTGATACAATCTGTTTTTGAGGTACATAACAGCCATTAGCAGTTGTTGCTACAAGAAGTTAGTATTATGTGGTAGATAGCTGGGAACATGACTAGCCAAGCTTGCTAACAGTAGGTTGTTGATAGGGGGCTGAGAGAGTTAGTGGATGGGGGGAGTGGATGGTATTAGAGGGGGGGGGGTTGCAAGGACATATCTGGCAAGTTTTTAAGTGTGATTTTAGTAAGGATTTAAAGTGGGTGCAAGAAGTTACAGAGGTAATTGAGGATGGGAGGGAGTTCCAGAGTTTAGCTATAGTGCAGAAGAATAATGCTTTTCCAGCAGAGTTAATGGCTCTTATGACTTGTAGGAGGTTTTTATGGCTGGATGTTAGTGGTCTCGTGGTTATGTAGGGTTGGAGTAGATTCTGGAGGGATGGGACTTTAGGTTGGTTTATTAGTTTGTGGGCGAGTGCGAGTTGGTACCATTGAAGGAGATGGGGGAGCTCTAGCCAGCCCAGTTCTGCCAGTAAGAGACAGTGGTGAGTACGGTAGGAAGCCCCTGTGGCGAATTTGGCGGTTTTGTTGTAGCAGGTTTCAAGCTTATTTAGATTGCATTGTCTAAGGTATTAAATATTGGAGAGGTGTAGAGTAGGGTAGAGTTAAGATGAGAATTTGCTACCGAAATTTAGCTGCTTTGGTAAGTAGTTGCCGATTTCTATATAACGCTCCTAGTGTTTTGTGCACTTTTTTAATGGTCATGGAAATGTGAATGTCAAAGTTCAGTTTATTGTCTATTTCTACTCCTAGTAATTTGGTGTGTTCTGTAGGATGGATGGTGGCGTTGTCTTTTGCTGTGATGTTAAAGTGAGAGCTGTCTAGGGTAAGTTTGGTGGGTTTGGTTTATGTGAAGAGGGAGTCTATTCCACAAAAGGGGGAGTCTCTGGGACACAAATCTGTCCTGCCAACTAGTCCTATTGATGTCACAGACCAGGTTGAGGTCTTGCGTGCAGATTACTTGAGTGGAGTTTGACTTGCGGATATGCAGCAGTCCCATCAGGGTGGGGTCTGAGATAGCTTTGTATACCAGACAGAGGTAATCTCTGCAGAGTCTGTAAGAGACTGAGTAAAAGGACAGAGCTTTTAGCCCATCTGTGTAGGGTAGATGTTTGAGGCTCTGGATTCTCTGGGTGAGGAATCTCTGTGGTCTTTCCAGCTGCTGCATGTGCTTTGTGAGGTACATGCCAAAAGGGGCACTGTATTCAATAATCGGTCTTATAAGGGAAGAATACAGGGATGTTATGACCACCTTATCCCTGGATGAGACACCCTTACTAATGAGGTGGGTCATGTAGAAAGCTTTCCATACAATGGAGGCAATATGGTGGTCAAAAGTCAGTTTACTATCAACCTGGGTTCCCAAGTCCCTCACGACTGATTGCGTGCTTAGTGCCTTATTATCAATGTAATAATTTGTGGGGATGTCATTCTCCCCAAAAGGGGTGATAATGCATTTTTTGGGATTCAGTTTGAGACCATGTTTCTGGCACCAGTCATTTGTTTGTGTGAGACCGTCTTGGAGGATGGTCACATCACTAGGGGAATTGATGACAGCACCCAGCTTGCAGTCATCTGTAAACTTGGCCAGCCATAGCCCACTAGATTTGTCCTGCACCTCTGAGAAGTATATCCCAAACAGCAGCGGCCCCAAGACTGATCTATGGGGTACACCGCTTGTTATGGGTATACTACTTGAGGTAGCTTCCCCTATTCTGACTAGGTGGGTTCTATTAGTGAGCCAGTTTGCTACCCATCTGGTAACATATGGACTGATGACTAGTTGAGAGAGTTTATCTATTATACCTGAGTGGGGAACAGTATTGAAGGCCTTGGCCAGTTCAACGTAGGCAGTGTGCACCGTCTTCCCCTCGTCTATGGCCTTGGTGACTGTCTCAAAGAAGTCCATGACCTCCACTTGACGAAACTAAACTGTGTGGGATCAAATGTCTGGGGGTTGCCAATATCCTTGTTAATGAGGTCCATGATAACACACTCCATGGCCTTGCAGATCAGGTTAGTTAGGCTGATGGGTTTATAATTTCCTGAATCACTGGATGCTTCACCTTTGTGCAAAAGGATGACAGTAGCTGTCCTCCAATTGGCTGGGACAGATCTGGGTGCTTCCCTTGAGATTGCGGACATATGTGAAGAAAGCCTTATCACTGTCTTTAGTAGATGTGGCCAGTTTGGACTCGAAGATTGCTTTTGAGGATTTCACTAGTGCTTATTTGCTTGTTCAGGCTAAGGAGAGACTTCTTCCAATTAGACACCTGCTCCTTCTCGGTCCTGGACAGCAATTTTTTCCTTTTATTATAGAGTTTATTTATTGTAGATGTCCACCAGACAGGTTTACTCTTCCTTGAGGAGGATGATTTCTCCTGTCTGGTATTCCTGATTCTATGCAGCTATATAAATGCTCGTATAGTACTTTGGTGTAAGTTTGGACATATGTACCAGTTTCTGTGGAGGAGGGAGGGGGCTGTGAAGCTGTTTATACCTTTCCTCAGGAGGTTGTAATCAGCTTTGGAGAAGTTTTTTTTGTTTGACCCTAGCGGGGGGAGGAGGGGGAGATGGTGACTTCGAATGTAACTGCTTTGTGGTCGGATCTTACCAGGGATAATGACACTGTAGGGATGCTTTAGTGGTTACTCATGTTGGTTAATACC
The DNA here is from genome assembly GCF_019279795.1 of Protopterus annectens. NCBI lineage: Eukaryota > Metazoa > Chordata > Ceratodontiformes > Protopteridae > Protopterus > Protopterus annectens. The sequence goes on along the minus strand of NC_056737.1, from coordinate 771,210,476 downwards.
AAGTCCAAAATATTTTTACCTCTTGTGGGGGTAGCAAACAACTGGTCCAAGGCATTTGCATTAACGAAATCAAGGACTCTCTGGGTATTTGTGTTTTGTCATGAGTATTTCTTCCACTCTGTGTTTGGATAGTTAAAGTAGCCCAGGATCAGGATAAAGGGTTGAATCTTAATAGATTCGAAGAGACCCAGATAGGTGGAGTGGGCATAGTGAGTCAGAGTTGGAGGCCTGTAGCTAGCTATAATTTGAATAGGGGTCTTGTCAATTGTTAACTGCACCTAGAGTATTTCCTGTGCATCATACTGTTTGACCAGCCTAGAGATGTGTATGTCATTTATATATATTCCAGCTCCACCTCCTTTTGCTTTGCTGCCCATGGCTTGGGGTCTGAATGAATGACAGGATGAGTAACCTGGTATGTCTGGGGTGCTCTCTGCAGCTTTGAACCAGATTTCTGTGACTGCACAAATGTTAGCTTCTTCCAGGGTTAAGAATGCTTACAATGAGTGCAGTTTCATGTTTAGACTCCTAGCTTTTAGCAGCATGACCTTTAATTTATGTTTTGATGAAATTTTCATGTTGGTAGTTTTGACCTCATGGCATTGCCTAAAAAAGGCACTATGGGGGAGGCAAGAGCCTTTGCCAGGAGCCTGAAGCCCAAGGGAGACGGATGCAGGCCGTCTCTGGCAAAGCATCGTGGTTTGTCAATCATGTCATCCCAGGCTGTCAGGTATTGGATCCCTTTTGAATGACACTAGAAACTAAGCCAGTTGCTAAAGTCAATCATTTTCTGTTTGTATTGAGGCATCATTCTGGGTGATGGTAGAATGCTGCTTAAGGCTAGGGACGTACCTGCCTGGGACACATACTCAGGGAGCTCGATCATGTCTCTCTACATATAGTCCAGGGAGGTACATCCCAAGTCATTCACTTCAGCATGGACTATGACAGAGTCATAACAGTACCTGTTGAGAGACATGAGTGCATTGGTGATATGGCGCATTCTGGTACCTGACAAACAACTAACTGTGACTTTCTCCTTATCCTGCCTGGTGAGGAGCACATCTGTGTGTCTCACAATGGAGTCTCCTATGACTAAGTTGTTGGGTTTATGTTTAGGCCTTAGTGGCTGTGAGACATGGGTGTGTGGACTTTGTGTGGTGTGGTGGGCAGTGGAGTTTGTGTGCGTTTATTCCTCTGAGGTCACTTTTGTTTGGGTATGCTTTTGTGGTTGGTGTTTGAGGTGCGGTGTTCGTGTTGCCAACCTTCTCAGTGCCAGATACACTGGTATGTGGTGGAGAGAGCAATGACACTAGGTGCTTGCTGTATTTGCATCTCTCACAAATTGTGTTCCTAGGTGCTAGTAGTAGAGGGTTGTCCATGTACATGAGGGAGTTGCTACACTGTCTTAGGAAGCCCATATCGACCAGACTGGCAGGAGAAAATGTAGGAAAGTGTCCATCCATATTTGTCAGAAACTGAAAGAGCTAAGATTGTAAAGGGAGGAAGGTCTACGTAGTACGAGTAGCACTACTAGATGATAACACAAGTGCTACTAAGGGAAAACTTGCAGCTGGAATACCTCAAAAAGGGTTAAAAACCATGCAGCTGAAGCTCTGGATGCCACAGAGCTGAATCTAGACTATGCTACTCAATTTTAAGGTTAAGAACTCAGTAAGAAAATCTCACAATGAAGCACAGATTAATCACTTATAGTCAAAAGAATATAACTCACAGTATGAAAAAATACAGTTAAAAATGAAATGCAGTAACATGCAGTTAAACAGTAATGCACTGCAATAGACAGCAATGAAATACAGTTAATCAGTAAATTGCTTTGAAACAATAGCTCACAAATCCCAACAGTAACAGACAGCACAAATAAAGCAGTGATTCAGTACAATGCTGTCATCAATTTAGTGAGGCTACCAACAAGCAGTAATAAATACTGCAAACTAAATGCAGTTGAACTCCTAGGTGCAGGCAGCAAAATGAAGTAGAAAGAGGTACAGTTTTTTTTTTTTTTTTAGAAGAAAGTAAAGAGAGAAAATAATGAGATAATTCAAGATTCAGAAGCTAAAGGGGTGGCCTTTACTAATTTCTCACTATAAACAGTAGAATGGAGCTGATGTAATGTAACTGAGGGTAGTGTCCAGTATCAACTTTATACTACAGACGGGCAACTCAAAGTCACCAAGACCACCACAACAGCTGGGCAGGTGAGTCGGACAAAAAAACAGTTGCACAGATTACACAGATATACAGTAAAACAAAAGTGCAGAAAACAGTTGAAAATAAGCACTTATCTGTTTCAAATATCACAGCAGAGCAAACGGCAGAAGGCCTCTCACTGCAGCTTTGAACAGCTTGAGCAAACAAGTACAACTGGTTTAAAACTGGCTATTAAAGGCAGAGAAACAGAAACCAGCCCAATTATCCAATCAAAAATAACAGTGTTGCAGGAATGCTTTTAGCTAGATCAAACTAGACTGATTCTTTCTGCCACAAAAAAAAAACAGCTAGGCCTCTCTAGACAAAAGATTTCACTACAAGCTCAAAAGGTCACAAACATTAACAGATATTCAGCTCTAACAGCGAGACTAAAATATATGAATTGTATCCGGAAAATCTGTTGGGAACAGCACTGTCAGCCACTAGAGCTAGTGATTGCTCGTATACCAGCAGTCAAAAAGAACTTCATATGGTGCGCACAGTAGATTTAAGGTCAACCCAGGACTTCCCCATTATGATTTACTCAAACCCTAAACATTTATAGATCATGTAAAGGGAACATCAAAGCACAGAGGAGATGGTCCAAGAAACTCAATGATAAGCATATAATGTAAAAGAAATTATGGCCTTGATGTGTACACTACAGATTTTCAAATCACTGGCATACCCAGACACCCTAAAAGGTTCAACAGTAACACCACAGATATGTGGTACATCGGCAAACAAAGAGAACCCCACTCTTACTTGCATCTCCAAATGACTTGCATTACCTCAAATTAGAACCCACTAACAGACCACTTACAAAGGGCCTTCATCAGCCCACCTGAGTAGCAAATGGATGAAAATGCCTTTCAGGCAATAGTACAAAAGTGTGGACTCTTAAAGATGAACTTTTTCATCTATCAGAACAGATAGCAAGTGATAAAGCTAGGTGTTATCAATGTAGCAAGATAGCAACTACTGCTCACTCTCATTCTCCCCTGCCAGGTTCAAGAAGTGCTTAAACATTATTTGAACTTGCACCACAGTCAGGGTTTTATCCCTCTATGGCAGGGGAACTGGCTCAAACTTAATCCAGAGTTTAATCCCTCCCTAACAAGTTTGACATCCACGTCGCTTAACAATTTTGTGCTCCCACTTACATGAGTCAGTATTAAACTGGACTAGATTACTGACCTTAGTTGCAAATGTTCCACTACTGCAATCCACAGTCCAGACCTGCTTTCTGCAACTATTGTAGGAGGGCAAAACACATCTCAGTCAAGGTCCCATAGAGCAGAAAAATAACTAATCCAACTTCTCCAACAGGCTGTCCTTCCCTAAATCAACAACTGGATTAATCCAAAGTCTGGAAAATACACACATACTTTAGATTTAAAGTCCTTTAAAGCCTATGATGTTACTCACAAAACATATTGCAAGTCCTCCAGGGGTTCACACCTTGTAGGAAAGAGTAGCAAGTTTCACCTCCCTGAGCCAAAATAGTCATCACATCTGGTGGCGAATTCAGTCTTAACTCTTGCCTTTTAAATACTGCCAGGATGACAGCCTTATTATAGGGTGCAACATTCAGTAAACCAAATCTCCCTTTATTTGTTATAGCAAATAACTTTGTTCAACATATCCAAGGCTTGATCCTATTCTAAACTGTGAAATGAGCATTTGCAGTCAGCTGACATACTTCAAAAATATGCATGCAGTAGCTGTCTTAACAAAAACAGGATCTTTGGTGAGTCCAATATCTTATAGCTTGCATCTTACTTGACCATGGAAAGTATAAAATGTTCTACTCCTGCATCTTGTTTTTTATGCTCAGTGATCAATTATTTAAATTTTAAGGTTACATTGTTTTTCAATGCTGAATTTATACCTACACGGGTATACTCTGTAACCACCTCAAAAGAAAAAGCACACTCTTTCAATAGGTAGGCATGCACTTAATTTCTCACCATAAAGCCTTTAGTTTTACTTCTGTTCACTGTGAGCCCTGAGTGCATAGCAAACAGCGCTCCTACCACGCATTCCATTAATCCTGCTTTATATAATATAATCAGTGGCAAATCAAGTACAAAGCAAACATGCAGCACTTAGTAAAGATACCAAACTGAATGAACTCACTACACAAAAACTTGTCTAAAATAACCTGTCCAAGTGGTACAGAGAGAGAAAGCCCTGCCTTCAGCAAGACATACCAATACCAACAGTAACATTTCCAATAATGAATGAGGCAAGGCTGTCACAAGGACACCAAAGTATGTACACATAGATCACCTAATGCAGACTCCTCCTCCCAGGTGGGTTGTAGTGCCCCACATGACTTAACTGTTGAAAATACTAATAACTACTCAAAAGCAAGCAGCATCCACAACAATAATTTTGCAGTAATAGAATAAAACAAGAACATACAAACAGTGCATATTCAAATGCACTGGCTATCACACATGTCAGCATATAAATTCTGAACATCTAACCAACACTGTACTTAAGCATCATGTTAACCTCATGAGCATTGCACTGCAGCTTACTAAATTGAAATGCAAATGTCTGCTGAAGTCCATGCAATTTAAGCAGTCATAATCACCCATGACGAAAGTCACATTGCATCAAGTTCTTAACTTCTGGTTTCCTAGTAAAGGCAATGACAGGTATATCCTGTCACTGTGTATCGCTAGCAATAAAGCATAAATATCTGACCAAAAACTTAAATGTAAACAGAGAGAAGTTACTTCACTGACATCAGTAGCAAATGTCTCTATGAAAGAACATTCCAAATGGCAAAAACAGGTACACACATAGGGCAAAAACAGAGTAATACGTTTGCTGTTGGTCATAACACAAGACCAACCTATCACTCGTGTCTGAACCGCCAACTTTTCTAACTCAATATGGTACCTTTAACTACCATTAAAAAAAGGAAAATGCTAGAAAATGTTCATGCAGTCTCCTGGGTATTACCAAAGGGCAAATGAATCCTAGATGACAACAAACCACTATGTGAACACTTCATGTCTTAAACGGAGAGGATCACGGAATAGCAGAAGTAATGCTTGAGCAGGATTGGCAAAGACCTGCACCCTATACCTTCAGTGAATATGTATGTGTGTCCCAGTGCTCACTATCAGAACTTGAAAATGCAGTACAAAATAGTAACTACAATACTGCTTTAAATATTTCATTTGGACAATCTATAACAGTTTCCTGATCATCTGCAACTTGTGGTTGTTGAATCCACTGCCTCTGCCACCATGGTTGCAGATAACCACATTTGTCTCAGTCTCTGCATTGTAAAGTCCACAATATGTACCATTAGAGCAGAATGCGTCACTGGAACACCCAATGGAGCATGCAGTTCGCAATCAACTGTAAAAAGGGTCTGTCTTGGACCTAAGAAGTTAGCTGAACTTTGCTCTGCAGCCTTATGAATAGATGCCACCCTCCCCTTTTTCACTATGCAACTTTTGAAGGACAAGGACAGCAGCAAACACAGCCCACCCCTTCGTCTGGTGTCCCCAACAAATGAAACTTCCATTTTATTAAGCTGATTATTGAGTCTTTGGGCAGCATCCCACTCTTTAAAAAAATGATCAACATCACTTGTTTCTCTGAACAAGACAATAGTAGTAGGATACTTCTGCATCTGTACCCCAGTGTAAAAGAGACTGCCAGGGCTTTTCTTTTAACAAACAACATGGCAAAATAAACTGGGCTATCTTGATAGGGTAACCAACACTTTTTAGGCTAGTGTCCACCTCTCTCATGTTTTTCAGAATTACGTCTCTATCACTGAAGTAAAGACACTTAAAAACTAAATGTCTGGGGATGGTACAAGTAGCACATTCAATTATTGGCAGGCTGGAAAAATCCAACAGGATACATAGTTATTTTTTACAAATGCCAAAGTATCTAAAATCTCTATCCTTTCAGGTTAGCCCAGTATCCTTTAATTATTTCTTCTGGAGCAATTCTCCAGATCATCCACCTTGTTTTCTATTGCAGGAGTGCTAGTATACAAACAGTTGATTTCTTTAACATTTGTTGCATTAGCTGATATTAATGTTTGACAGCAATCCTTTAACTTCTTGAATGTCTCTGGATGTATTTTATATTAAGGTAGACAACTCCTCCACCGTAGCTCTTATAGCCTTTTTATCCTCCATGAGTGTTCCAAACTGTGCTGTCACCTTGCTTTTTTGGCTTAGCTCAGCTACAGAAGTTCTGCAATAACTCAGTAACAAATGTCCTTTCCAACAATTTTGCAATCTAAATGCATTGTTGTACAGATCAAAAATATGGTCTGAATTCTCATCTTTTTAGCTATTCCACAAAATGCACCGAGAGAACTGGTCACACAAAGCTGCCTCCCCATGAGCGTGGATGTGTGTGCCCCAGACTTCTCCACTTAAACAGTAATGGAATTTCCCCAGTACTCTGGCCAAATTCCTCCTAATTAATATGAATGCCACCTTGGAACTTTATGGAAAATTGGCCATTCCTAGAGGTACTAACTCAAACAACAAAATGTAAGTAAATAAATTAAATAAAATGAAAGCTAACATTCACATTACTGCTGTCTGATGAAGTATACTATCAGTGAGAATATAGCTTGCCTACCCTTACAAATTCTAAATAGTTGTACTACTATTCGTTTACTGTTTACAGTCTAGTTATGAAAATGAATATCATGTACAGCAGTTATATATAACAAACAATATATGAAATAATCAAAGATTAAATGATAAGTTATTAACCACTGGCAGTAAAATGGAAGCACTTCCTACCTAGACATCGCAAAGGCCTTTGACACCATTCCCCATTCTGGTATTATAGACAAGCTCACCAGCCTGAACATAAATCCCTAAGTCACAAGATAGGTTGCCAATTGGCTCACAGACAGAACCCACACGGTGAGAGTTGCGGGATTTAGGTCTGACTCTAAACCGGTTACAAGTGGCGTTCCCCAGGGCTCAGTCCTAGGATCCCTCCTGTTCGGCATATACTTCTCAGAGGTGCAGGCAAGCATAGGAGGACTATGGCTGACCAAGTTTGCAGACGACCAACTCTCCGGCTGACACAGACATCCTCCAAAAGGGTCTCACTGAGACAGATACCTGGTGTCAAAATCATGGCCTCAAGCTAAATGCCAAAAAGTGCATAGTCATCCCCTTTAGAAAAAACAAAGTACCCACAACCTACCACATAGGTGGTAGTCCCCTATATATGGAAAAAGTAATAAGGGATCTGGGAACCCAAGTAGATAGTAATCTCTCCTTTGATAATTACATTGCCAAAGTGGTTAGAAAATCCTTCTATGTGGCCCACCTAATCACAAAAAGGTTTGCATCCAGATCAAAAGAGGTCATTGTGCCCCTCTACTCATCACTCATCAGACCCATCATAGAGTACAACGCCCCATTTGGGATGTACCTTACAAGACACTTGCAACAGCTGGAAAGACCACAGAAGTACTTCACCAAGAGGATCACTGGCCTCAAACAGATGCCCTATGCAGCTCGACTGAAGAAACTCCAGCTGTACTCGGTTGCATACCGCCTACTCAGAGGTGATCTCTGCCTAACATACAAGGCCATGTCCAACCCAGAATTGATGGACATGCTCCACCTAAACAAAACCTTATCCCCTCAAGCCACACACTCTAGGGATCTAAACCTCACCACAATAATAAATAGGACGTGCTGGAGGGATAGATTCCTGTCCCAGAGACTTCCCGTGCTTTAGAACAAGATTCCAGTCTACATTAGGCAATCCTCCTCGCTAACACTATTCAAAAGAAACCTTGACGACTGGATGGGAAACAGAAAGTTTACCCCAGGGATCACTTCAGTGGCTCTGCTGGACAAAGGCACAGGGAACTAATCTTAATCTAAGGGGGCGGCGAAAGCCAACACATTCTGGCTAGGCTTATAAATGCCTGCGGGCAGATAGCATAGTACCTACCTATGAACTTAAAAGCATCAGACAGATGTATCTTAGCTTTGCAAAAAAGCTGGAAGACAACTAGTCATTTTTGACATCTCAAGGAAGTTGGTTGTAGGAAACTGGTGCAATTTTTAATACTTTTCCGATACTGCCAGGCCAAAAGCAGGATCCTATAAGCAAAAGTCAGATTCAGGAATCAAACAGCAATTTGTGGAGATTTTTTTTGTATTTAAAGGATTTTTGCTCTGAGTGTATTCAGGGCCACTGGAAAACAGAACATGCAATGTTTCTACAATTTTCATCTTGTACTCCACATACAATTCACATTTTTTAAGAATTTATGGTATTATATTTTTTACTAAAATGTTGTTGGGTATTTACACACTCAAGAATATCTAACCAAGGATAGAAACCTCCGTAAAAAAACTTCTCTAAAGCTAACTCCATGCTACTCAAGTCAGAAGTGACAAACTTCATGACACCCATGCAGACAGGAACTGAAAGTTTGACTGCTGAATCCTAAGGCACTGTACAAGCACATCCACTCGTGCATGAATCGTCCATCCCAAATAGAACGAAGAAGCTCTCCTCCAAAAAAAGGAAGTCAATCTGGTGGTCCCCTGCCATAAACAAACTTTACAACAAAAGGAACAAAGTGTTGCATAAAAGAGGAAAATCCCAGAATGCAAAAAAACTCCTTTACCAGCCTCAGTAAGAAGCTGAGATCCCTCATAAAATCCTCCAAAGCTAGTTACGAAAATAAAATTGCCAAAGATTCCAAAGACAACTGCAAGGCATTCTATAGCTATGTCAAGAATCTAAATGGCAATGCTCAGATCTGCTCTGAGCTACAACAGAATGGCATTAAATTATACTGATCCCAAGGATATTGCCAATATCCTGGCAGATCGATTCAGTGCCAACTTCACCCCCTCTCACCCCCTAAAGGGCCCATCTCAATACTGAAAGATTGCTAAATTCCAGTAATCATGACCACACAGGTAAAAAAACACACTCTCCAAAGATAAGAATAGAGCATCTATGGGACCAGACGACATCCCGGGCTGTGTACTTCATGAACTACAAAATGAACTGGTACCTCACCTAAGTGTCATGTTTAATCATAGCCTCACCTCAGGCTTCGTGCCCACTGAGTGGCACACAGCTACAGTTACCCCACTCCACAAAGGGGGATCCTCCTTTGATCCTGGAAACTACTGCCCCATCAGTCTCTGCAAGGCCATGGAACGTATTATCATGGAACTTATAAACAAAGACACTGGCAACCTTCATACAATGGACCTCACCTAGTTTGGGTTCGTGAAGGGCCGATCTTGTTTCCTGAACCTGATTGACTTCTTAGAATCAGTCTACAGAGCTGTGGACGAGGGCAAGGCGGTCCACACAGCCTATCTGGACCTCACCAAGGCCTTCGACACCATCCCCCACTCTGGAATCATAGATAAACTTACTAAGATGGGCATTGATCCCTACGTCACTCGATGGGTTAACAACTGGCTTACTGACAGATCCCACACTGTAAAAGTAGCCGACTCCAAATCCAGCTTCAGACAAGTGACAAGTGGAGTACCTCAGGCTCCAGTCCTGGGACCGCTCTTGTTTGGCATCTACTTCTCTGAAGCACAGGCCAACACTAAGGGACTCTGGCTAACAAAGTTCGCAGATGACTGCAAACTGGAAGCCATTACCCAACTACCTGTCTCCATAGCGGTTCCCCAAGGATTCATCCTTGGACCCCTACTCTTCTCTGTTTTCACCAATAATCTAGCCTCTGCCACCACACATGGCACACTCATACAATACGCAGATGACTCGACCATCATCTGCTCAGCCCAGTCCCTACCCAAACTGCAAAAAGTCACACAGGAAGCCTTTTCCTCTGTTGAAACTTGGTTATGCCCAATTAATACTTAACCCAAACAAAACTAAACTACTCATCTTCCAGCCCACCAAACATACTCAAAACAACTCTCACTTTAACATCACAGCAAAAGACAAAACCACTATATACCCAACCGAACACACCAAACTGCTAGGAGTGGAAATAGACAATAAACTAAAATTTGACATTCATATATCCATGACCATAAAAAAAGTCCACAAAAAACTAGGAGCGTTATACAGAAATAAGCATCTTCTCACCAAAGCAGCAAAGATTTCAATAGCAAATTCCCACCTTATCTCCACCCTACTTTATGCCTCTCCAATATATACCAACCTAAGGCAATGCGATCTAAACAAGCTAGAGACCTGCTACAACAAAATCGCCAAATTCACCACAGGGGCATCCTACTATAGTCACCACTGTCTCTCACTTGCTGAACTGGGCTGGCTTGAACTCCCTCACCTCCTTCAATGGTATCAACTCTCACTCGCCCACAAACTAGTAAACCATCCACTAAATGTCCCATCCCTCCCGAATCTACTTCAACCCTATTGCACCACCAGACCACTTAGATCCAGCAACAAAAATCACTTGCAGAGCACTAAAGCCAATAACTCTGCTGGTGAAGCACTATTCTCTTGCACCATAGCCAAATTATGGAACTCCCTCCCACCCACAATTACCTCTGTACCATCATGCACCCACTTCAAAACTTTACTAAAAGCGCACCTAAAAACATGCTGGCTATGCCCTTGCAACTCCCACTCTAATATCACCCGCCCCATCCAACCACTACCTTTCTTTCCACTCCACTAACTACCTTGACTATAGCAAGCTCAGATGCTCATAAGCCTAGTACTTATTATGCAGCAGGAACATCTTATTTTAACATTTGTTAATGTCTGTTATGTACTTCAAAGATAAAGATTCTAGTTGTCTACTGATGTACTATGTTCTTCATCTGTAAATATGTTGTAAGTAATTGCTATGTAAATTGTTAATCGCTATGTAATCCAATGTAACTACTGTCTGTTTATTTTATCTGTGGAGCTTTTCTCCCCGGGCCTCTGCTGAAAATAGACCTACGTCCAATCGAACACTCCCGGTCAACAAATATAAATAAAATAAATAAATAAATAAATTACTGAATCCCCAAATGATGCGGATATTCTACAAAAGGGCCTTACAGAAACAGATGCTTTGTGCCAGAGCCATGGGCTCAAGCTCAATGCCAAGAAATGTATAGTTATCCCCTTTGGGAAAAAAACATGTACCCGTGAATTACCACATAGGTGGCGGTACACTAAACAATGAAAGTGTGATAAGAGGCTTAGGGACACAGCTGGACAGTGGTCTCACATTCGATAACCACATCACCACAACAGTCAGGAAATCCTTCTATGTGGCACACCTTATCACTAAGGCCTTTCCATCCAGGAAAAAAAGAGGTCATTGTTCCACTGTACTCATACCTCATTAGACCCATTATAGAATACAACGCCCTGTTTGATATGTACCTCTCAAGACATCTGCACCAACTGGAAAGGCCGCAGAAATATCTTACTCACAGGCCTAAAGCAGATGCCCTATGCTGACCATCTAAAAAATACTCCAGCTATACTCTGTCGCATATCGTCTACTAAGAGGCGATCTCTGCTTCACATACAATGCCATGTCAAACCCAGAGCTGTTGGACATGCTACACATAAAGAAATCCCAATCCCTCAGAGCCACACGATCCAGGGATCTAAACCTTGTCATCACAATGAACAAAACATGCTGGAGGGATAGGTTCCTGACCCAGAGACTCTCCAGACTCTGGAATAGACTGCCCATGCATGTCAAGCAGAGCACCTCTTTGGCCCTCTTCAAAAGGACCTTGACGACTGGATGGGAGATAGGAAATTCACCCCGGGGATCACGTCAGTCGCCCTGCTAGACAGGGGTCCAGAGAAGTAAATATTGTGGGAAGAAATAGCCAGGGAATTGTTATGGCTAGGCTTGTATAGGCCCTAGGGCCGATAGATTAGTACCAACCTATGAACAGAATGTTGTAGTATATGACAAGGAAAGCCAGGGTAAGTAATTTTCAATTGATTTACTTTCTGCCTGGTTTCATCATTCATGCTATGTGTTTGAGCTTGATCACATGAATCCAGAGTTAAAACAGGCAGTTAGACAACTTTTAGTGACAAAGAAAATTAAAAAAAACAGGTGTGAGAAGACATGAAAATATTCACATTCTCTCACATTAGGTAGCAAGTACAAAGTTTTGTTTGGTCTGGCTAAGTTTATTATTGATTATTTCTACCAATATGTTTCAAAGCTCCATAATAGCAGTTTAGGTGGAATATGAATACATGCCAGCATCGTCCTCATATCCTTTGTCATTAGCATTAGTTCCTTAATACCAAAAATCGGCCATTATTGTCTTTTTTCCCCCTCTTCTATCACTACTGGAGCTCCTCAGATGATTATAACAAGTACTCCTCTTTTCCTCTGTACCCAATATTCAGGAAAATATCCATCCTTAAATCCTTTATTTATCAAATTCACATGCTCATTTCTTGCTATTTGCATTCTGCATTTCTTAATATAATTAAGTATTCTTTCTTTTTTGTCTATACATTTGAGAACATTCACATTCTGATATAATTCAGAAAGTGTTGCCATTATGGTAAGAAGTCATTATTCACATCTACTACATATGGTAGCTTTTTTTAATGTCAATTTCCAGCATTTCTGGTACATGCACTCATTAATGTTTCGCAGGTTAATCCTTTATACATTTTTTTCTTATCATCAACATTGGAACTTATGTCACATTTTACAGGACTCTCTGTTTTAATAAAAAAAATGAACACATCCTCACAATCTGTTAACTTACACACACAACTATGTTCATCTCCAAATAATGAAGTTTAACCCTCCTAATAAGAACATTATTACCAAATAGACAACTGCTAATACAGACCACAATTAACCTAAAATTGAGGTTATCCATGCTAAGATGCATGTTATTGCCTGTGCTTCTACTTACACTTATTGCTGTCTGTTATTTGTTGTTGTTGGGTTGTTTGTTTTTTTTCTTTATTCTCCCTACCCCAGCAAGATGTGGAAAACTATTTGTATGCTTTCTGAAATCATTAACTTTTAAGCCTTAAAGAAACTAGTGTACTGTCATTTGCTGCCCTTATATCAGCTTATTTCAATTGAAATGCAAGAGAAAAAAGAAAAGTATAATCCTCTGCTGTAGCCTGAAAGACAAGCTGAAAATATATTGTGAAAGAAAAACTCTTTGTTACATTTTCTGTTTTCATATTTACTTGTTTCCACTTAAAATTTGTTATTAGATTAACCAAAGAGTCTTAACTGCAAAAGTAAGAGAAACATATCAGGTGTCTATATATTAAGGTCAGTATACTTTTACACCCCACACCCCACCTCAACAACCCAAGATTACAGCTTAATAACGCAACATGCTTTTATCTACCTTTTCTTCTGTTTTTGTACTGCAATGCCTACATTTATTACTATCAAAAAAAAAAAGAAAACAAAGACATCTGTTTACTTTAGTAAATCTATCAAATACAAGAAAAAAACTAAAATACTTTACTATAAAATATGCAATTTATTTGTGAAAGGTTTCATAGAAATACCATTAAAAACAGAACTTGTTTTACTTATAGCTACTTTTCCCTTCCTCTTCTCCTCCCTTTAGGGTCTTTCCAAACAATAATGGCAGGAAGTCAGGAAAATGTTTTTTAGTTCCTCAAGTTTAACAAAGAAAGTCCACTGTTTTCAGTTATTCTTACATTTCACATTTGTGTATCTCACAAATGTGATTGATATTTTGCAGTCTCACATTCATTCATTCATTCATTCATTTCTGTGTTGCTGGTCTTCTTCCAATTCATCTTCCAGCTCCTAGATCAAAATTCTGGTTCAGTTCTAAGGTACTCACGATTCTTGTGGTCACCTCCTCTGCTTTTCTCTCTCTCTTAAACATTTTCCTTTCAAACAGTGGGAAAAGTTTCACTGGCAGTGTCTCTCCATGTGCTTTATCATCAGAAGCATGAGAAGCAGAGTCCCCTTCTGCTTGATTGAACAGACTTTTGCATTTCCTGTTCTATACCAAAAATTACTTTGATCCTGCAGGAAAAAATATTCTGAAGACAACTGGATACAGTAGATTGAATCTCATACCTGCCTCTCAACATTCCCTGATTTCTGGAATAAATTTTTTCCTCTTCTGCCTGGTGTACAGTGAATATTCATTTTCCACACTCTACTATCTCCAACTTTTAACAGTTTGCTCTTTTGCCACAGTTTTGTCAGGATCAACTCTTTCTGCTGGTAGGTTTGCATCTTTACTAATAAAGATCTTGGCTGCTTTCTCATGGCCAGAATTGGAGCATACACACATTGTGACCTTCCAGTTAATAGTTTCTGCTATGGAATACAACTCCAGTTGCTTATTTGTACATTCATAACATTAATACAGTCTGTTCCTTCTAGTTTCTCTGGTACACAAAAAAATCTCAGATTTTCCCTACATGCTCTGTCCTCTAATTCTACCATTTTTTGAAACATCTCTTCTTGAGCAGTCTCATACTCAGACAGCCCTTTCTTCATTTTGAACTCTGATTTTTGAAGTTTTATCAGCTCGTCTGAATATCTGTTCAAGGTTTCTTCCATTTGTTCCACTCATTTATTTCAGTTTATATACTCTTTCACTGTTTTATTTATTTTAATCAGCTGTGAGCACAGTCGACTCATTTTTTCTTATAAATTATTGGAAGCCACGTCTAACACCAAAGCTGGAGTTTGAACTGTTTTTTGCTGAACAGTTGCAGGATTATCCCCAGTCAGTGTTTTCTCTTCAACTTTTCAAGATGAATTACTTTTAGGCTCTCTCTTTGCTGACATCCAAGGCAGCGTACTTACTTACTAACCAGTAACTGAACTGTACTGAAGTGGAAAATATCACTGGCTGTTGTTTCTTAGTTTCTATTTTCACTGGGAGAGCTGAAGTTAAGGTGATGATCAGTGTGAAGCCACCTTGAACGTCCCTACCTTTATGCTTTCTTTAGCCATTTCTCCTTTTAATATCTAATCTACGTCTCAATGGGGAAAGAGTGAAACATCTGCACCATATGTTGAGAACACTTTGTTTCCTGTTTTCTCAAACTGAATTAAGCTCCTGCATATACAGATCTTTGAGAGGAACTTTAAGCTCTACTATTTTCGGAGGAATTTTATTTTTCCAATTTCTTGTTATAATTTTTTTTTTTTTGCAACAAGTAGGATCAAATTCAACAAGTTCACCTCTTACCCTTACTCAAAAAAAATAACTCGCCCAAAGAAATTAAAATTAAGAACACATTCAATTTCACATCAATAGAGCAATGATTAGTGTTTGAACATACTCCAAGAGCTTTACAATTCTATACACATAGCATATGCATGCTGCTAGTTTCCTTTCGTATATTCTGGGGACATCCTATATAATTTTGCTGGTGTAAAGAAATACTTATGCACATATGGTTGTCCAAAGAATCTATATATAGAAGAGTTTGTAGCATATCTGTTGCATACAATTATCCTATACTGTTCCTTTTTTGATACTGGACCCATTCTCTTTGGCATCTACTTTTCAGAGGTCAAAGCCAATGTCAAAGGCTGACCAAGTTCGCAAATTATTGTAAACTGGGACCAGTTACTGAATCTCCTTTAAAAATCACATTTGTAGGTCACATTTGGGTTGCACAACTAGGCTTATAAGGGGCCTAGTGGATGTTAGCCTGGTACACACCTATGAAGGCCCAAGTCTATTCTCATGCCCTCCTTAACTGTATACAGACACTTTTATATAAACTCAGCAACATTTTATAACTCCTAGAAACTAGCCATAGGAGGCTTGCATTTTCTCCCCATGTTTCCAAAATGAACTTTACAAGTATGGGTCAGTCCTCTTTTTTTTTAACTCATTCACTGCAATGGAGCTCAGGAAGTTTGCAATGTAACTTCCAAAGGGTGGAGCCTAAGCCTTCTGACAGAATCAAACCATGTCCTCAAATTTCAAATAAATGTTCATATTTCTGGAACTATAGGGGTTATGAAAGAAATATAAATGGCAAACTCTTCAGCCCAAATTTTTTTGCAGTGGTAGTATTCTTTATTTTCTAGGTCTTAAACTAAGTTTTATAAGCCACAGTAAACACAGTAACTATTACATTTGTAGTATTTTGTAAACTTACAATATCTCAGCAACCACTCAAGTTACACACACACTGTCAAGCAGCATTTTATTAATCTAGCTGAACCTTTCATATGAGGCTAAGGAGTTCTGTCTGTGTTACTTGGTTGTTGAAATATTTATAAAAATGTGAAAATTATATCTATATAAATTAATAACATAAAAACAACAGTTAATATCTATTTACCTGCACAAGACAACAAGACAGAGGTCAAATATTAATGCAGCTGAGTTTGCCATTGTGCAAGCTTTAAGATGAAACCTTTTAAAACCTTGTACATAGCATGGTTTTGGAATTATTGAGGCAAATATGAACAAACAATATTTGACACCTAGAGGTGTCAGTAGGAGTTAACTGCAGATGCACCTGGAGGCATCACTCGGATGTAATGAGTTAATGTGGTCTAGTTTCATTTTCTGGCCATCTAGTACTTATCTGTCAGAAAATGGTTTACCCCATTTTGCAAGCCAAACTTCCTTTTGAAATTAGGCCAACTCAGTATCTCTGAAAATTTGTTCCCAATAAGAAAGCCAATCTATAGGTTTCAGCCACATCAGTAACTTCCTATCTCCCAACTCTCACCCAGGGATAACCTGATATACTGATCACAGGATCATAGGAAGTTACTAGGCTATTGGCCCTGAGGCTCTTATAAGACTAGCCAAGAGTTAAGCCCATGCATAGAAAAATCAGCACCCAATGCCCCTGTCTAGCAGGGACATGGGTGGAATCCCAGGGATGTATTTTCTATTTCCTATCCAGTTATCCAGATTGTGCTTAAAAAGGGGTAAAGAGGTACTCTGCTTGATGTGGAGAGGGAGTTTATTCCATAGATAGGGGAGTCTCTGGGACACAAATCTGTCCAGTCAGCAAGTCATAGTGATGTTACAGACCAGGTTGAGGCCACGTGTGTGGGTTACTCAAGTGAAGCTTGACTTGCGGATATGCAGCAGTCCTATCAAGGCGGGGTTCAAGATCGCCTTGTATGCCAGACAGAGGTCATCTCTGAGGAGTCTGTATGAAACAGAGTAGAGGCATTGGGCTTTTAGCCTATCTGTGTATGGTAGATTTTTGAGGCCCTGGATTCTCCTGGTGAGGACCTCTGCAGTCTCTCCAGCTGCTGTATGTGCTTTGCGAGGTACATGCCAAATGGGGAATTGTACTCAATAATGGGCCTTATAAGGGAAGAATACAGGGATGTTATGACCTCCTTGTCCCTGGATGAGATACCCTTGCTTATGAGGTGGGCCAGGTAGAAAGCTTTCCATACAATGGAAGCAACATGGTGGTCAAAAGTCAGGCTGCTATCAATCTGGGTGCCCAAATCCCTCATGACTGACTGCATGCTTAGAACGTTGTTATTAATGTGATAATTTGTGGGTACATTTCTCTCCCCAAAGGGGACGATGATGCATTTTTTGTATTCAGCTTGAGGCCATGTTTCTGGCACCAGTCATTTGTTTGGGTGAGACCCTCTTGGAGGATGTCCACGTCACTAGGGGAATTGATGACAGCTCCCAACTTGCAGTAATCTGCAAACTTGGTCAGCCATAGCACACTGGTTTGGCCTGTACCTCAGAAAAGTATAGCCCAAATAACAGAGGCCCCAAGACCGAACCCTGGGGTACACCACTCGATACGGGTCTACTACTTGAGGTGGCTTCCTCTATTTTGACTAGGTAGGTTCTATCAGTGAGCCAGTTGGCTACCCATCTGGTAACATACAGATTGATATTTAGTTGAGAGAGTTCATCTATTATGCCAGAGTGGGGAATAGTGTCGAAGGCTTTGGCCAGGTCAAGGTAGGCAGTGTGCACTGTCTTCCTCTCATCCATGAAGTTGGTGACTGTCACAAAAAGTCGACCAAATTTAACAGACATGACCTCTCCTTGACGAAGCCAAACTGTGTGGGATCGAGTGTTTTGAGGATGCCAATGTCCTTGTTTATGAGGTCCATTATAATCCGTTCCATGGCCTTGCAGATCAGGCTAGTTAGGCTTATGGGTCTAAAATTTCCCGGATCAGTGGACACTCCACCTTTGTATAAAGGGATGGCAGTGGCTGTCCTCCACTCAGCTGGGACAAAAGCAGTACTCAGGCTTTGGTTGAATAGGGGGCCTAATGGTGCTGCAAGTTCCTGCCTGAGTTCATGTAGGATGCAGCCTGGGATGTTATCAGGTCCCATAGAGGCAGTATTTTTTGCCTTTGAGAGAGCAGTGAGGACCTGATCCCTAGATATAAGGGGAAGGGGGCAGGTGCTGGGAATGTCCTGATTTACTGATGGGGGGGGGGGGGACACAGGGGTGAAATTTTTGCTGAATCTGTCAGCCAGCAAGTTTGCTATATCTATGGCATTTGTATATGTGGTGTTCTTGACTATCAGTTCTGAACAGATCTGGGTGCTACCTTTGAGATTACAGACATAGGTGAAGAAGGCCTTATGACTGTCTCTAGTAGATGTGGCCAATTTGGACTCGAAGTTTGTTTTGGAGGATTTCACTATGCTCTTATTTGCTTGTTTAGGCTAAGGAGAGATTGTTTCCAATTGGGTACCTGCTCCTTCTTGGCCCTGGTCAGCAATTTATTTCTTCCGTTATAGAGTTTATTTATTGCCGATGTCCACCAGACAGGTTTACTCTTCCTTGCGGAGGATGACTTAGTCATGTCAGGTATTCCTGATTCCATGCATCTATATAAATGTTCATATAGTAATTTGGTATAGTTTTGGATACTGGTGCCAGTTCCTAGAGAGAGGGAGGAGGCTGTGAAGCTGTTTATACCATCCCTCAGGAGGCTGTAATCAGCTTTGGAGAAGTTTTTTTTGACTGAACCTAGCTAGAGGGGGTCAGGGGAGATGGTGACTTCAAACTGACCACTTTATGGTCGGATCATACAAGGGAGGATGATAATGTAGGGATTCTGCAGTGGCTACTCATGTTGGTTAATACCAAGTCCAAGATATTATCACCTCTTGTGGGGGTATCAACTAGCTGTTCCAAAGCATTTGCATTTACAAAATTGAGGAATCTCTGGGTATTTGTGTTCTGGCAAGTGTAGTTCTTCCAGTCTATGTTTGGGTAGTTAAAGTAACCCAGAATCAAGGTAAAGGGTTGAATCTTGATAGATTCGAAGAGGTCTAGATAAGCATTCTCATCCAACAAATGATGTGACCTATTCTGTGTACACTTTAGAGATGTTTAAGTATTGTAGTCTGGTTATATTTTACTTTACATTTCTTTACTGGGATAGTAAAATGACCATTTGCAGGTACTCCCCTGGTGAAATAATTAATTGAAAAAATGGAAAGGAACGGAACGGAAGGGGAAACAAAGTGGAACAGAGAGGCAGTAAACCATACATATCAAAAACAGACCAGAATGTAACAATATATAGCAAAAATGTACAGTAGCAGTTAGTTGATATAGCAACAATCTTGGAGAAATTTATATTTTACATGATTATATTTCAGGCTTAAATCATGGTGGAAATACTGCAGGGTAATAAAAGTCACAGTGGAAGAGGTGGCGTTAAGAGAGAGAGACCCTTAGGTAGTGTGGTCTGTTATGTGGCAAGTACAGTTTGATTTGGTATGGAGAAGTTTTAAGGTCAGCTCTGAAGTTGAATTCCCACAGTTTATAAGGAAATATGTAGAAAGAGTGGTTGGTGCAGTACAGCTAGGTTTGTGGGGATTGGAGTAAGGATTGCTTGGTAGAGGTGTCAGAACTTGCAGTGTATGTGCTTTTGATGTAAAGTTTCACAGCTGGTGGTGGGAATAAGTTAGGCTGGAGAAGTCTGAAAATAAGACAACCTAGTAGCATGTTTACTCTGTGCTACACTGGGTGTCACTTAGCTATTTTGAGGGTGAAACATCAAAGCTCATGAAATGGTGAGTTAGTAGTGAAGATACAAATATTGTTTTCGGTAGTCTGTAGTGTGGAACAGTTTTTCTAAAGAGTATGTGGCTGTTATGGGTAGCCCATATTTGGCTTACACCAAAAGGACTCCTTCGCCTACAGCTGCTCTGGCTGGGTTGGATAGGCTTCTAGCCCAGAAGAGAAGTGATTTAACTTCTGCCCTTGATGCCTCAATTAAAGATTTGGGTGGTGCCAAATAG
Source organism: Protopterus annectens (assembly GCF_019279795.1). Classification (NCBI taxonomy): domain Eukaryota; kingdom Metazoa; phylum Chordata; order Ceratodontiformes; family Protopteridae; genus Protopterus; species Protopterus annectens. The sequence continues at coordinate 771,190,027 of NC_056737.1, read as the reverse complement.
CATATACATATATGTGTATGTGTGTGTGTGTGTGTGCATACAGATCTGGGATCCCTACAACAGCACATTCTTTAGTGAGCACTAAATTCTCCCATGAAACCCCATGTTTTCGGAAAGCCCAGACAAACCTAGTTACTAGTTTATTTACCTTTTTATAAAGGTGTTTTGGCAGAAGTTGTTCAATAGCCTGATTATATACAGAGTGAACCTGGGGAGAATAAACATATATACAAATATCTATCTATATTTGTGTGTGTGTGTGTGTGTGTGTGTGTGTGTGTGTGTGTATATATATATATATATATATATATATATATATATATATATATATATATATATATATACACACACACATACAGAGAGAGAGAGAGAGAGTGAGCGACAGAGAGAACCTGGTGGAGAATAAACACCTAAACAGCCTGTAAACACTGTTGAAAGCCCATCATAAAGTTTTCTCAGTTGCTAAAATAATCATTGCATCTTTGTAACAGTTGGTCATTATGCCAATTTAAGTATATCTTTCAAGGGCAAGGACAGTGAAATAGATAGATATTTCATTGTACTACAGCTTGCCAGATATGAGCATCTTAAACTAAAGTCAGTAGTAGGTACAAGGTTAATAAGTAACACATTTGTCTTAGTGTCATCAATTTTATAACTGCATAGTGATCTAAATTCTTTCATCAAGCCTTAAAATGGGTCTTGTTGTGATTCAGGGTCATCCAAGTATACCAACAGGTCTTCAGCGTATAGAAAAATGAAGTACTCAACATAACTTTCCATCTTTGTTGTCAATTTTCATTCTTCCTCGACTATTGGGACAGAGCCCCCAGCTACTTAAATCCCAGGAGGACGATAAGGAAAGATATTCCTGAACCCAGCTGAGCCAAAGACAGCTCTTCCCTTAGAGACCAGATCCAATTTGTAATGAACAAAACACAAACTGGAGCCACAAGTGTTGCTGCTGAATTAAGTTTTACTGGTGAAGCACCAGTAAAGCTTAATTCAGCAGCAACGTTTGTGGCTCCAGTTTGTGTTTTGTTCTTTTACTCTATTTGTGAGTTTGTTGCCAATTTGTAATGAGTAATAAAGGTATGAGGATTAGCCCAAGTTACAGCTGCATATATATTATCTAATGAAGTTCTAGGCGTTGCCATGGATCTAGTAGTGGTTTTGGTAAAGACAAGTTAATGCAATCAGTCAACCATTTGGCTACAATCACTTTAGAAACTGATCTGCCTAATTTTGAATTAGAAAAGGAAACAAATAGTTGATTGGATTTCCTTACATCTTTGGTTCTGTGGAATTAGAAATATAACTGTGTGAACATACAAAAAATGTAGCATATATTCTCCTATGTTTGAAAAATTTGGAAAGAAAACTGAATGTTGATAACATGATTAATACTGGATTCTGAAACCACCTTAGGAAGAAAGGAATGGTTGGTTCTTAGAAATACTCTGTCCTTGTGAAACATTAGATATGGAGGATTAGAAGAAAGAGCTTGAAGTTCAGATACCTTTCTGGTAAAAGGGACAGCGACTAAGAAAATACTCTTACAGGTTAAAAAACTTAAATCAGATTTAGCTGATAGTTTGGGGGGGTGGGGATTAAGTCCTGAAGAGCAACATTTAAATCCCAAAGATGAGTAGGATCCTTCAGAGAAGGTCTAAGTGAATATGTTCTTCGTAAAAAGGCTTTGCATAGCTTGGATGAAGCTAAGGGGGTGTTACTTACTCCTACATGAAAGCTAGAGATGGCTGCTAGTTGTACTCTGACAGCTGAAGAGCTAGCTCTTTCATTGAAAATCGTAGCTAAAAAATCAAGAACCTTGGAAATCAGTGATAAAAAGGATCCATATTATTTTTATGCGCCCAAAAATCAAATCTTTTCCATTTACTTTTGTAAACTGTTCTAGTGGAAGCTTTGTCGGATGATAGAATGTGGCGCACAGGGGAGGAGGACTGAGTTATCTAGCAATTAATGGAAATGGAGAAACCATGCGGTCAACTTGAGACCTGAAATGTCCAGATGAGTCAAGTCTGTCGGGTGAGACAGTAGGTCTGGAGTTGGATCTAGAATCCATGGTGGCTGTAGAAGGTAAGGCCAAAGGAAAGGGAACCAGATCTGATGAGGCCAGTAAGGGGCAAAAAGGATAACTGTGCTCTTCAATCAAGATGCTTTCTGTAGAAACTTGGGTATTAGAGTTAAGGAGGATAAGCATAAAGCAGACTGGAGGGCCAAGCGTGAAGTAGAGAATCCTTCGGGGGACCCCCCCCCCCCCGGAGGGATCAGGGCAAATAAACTGTTGAATTTGTTAACAGGAGATGCAAAAAGATCACAACATGGTTGTCCCCATTGATGGAAAATCCACTCCGCCACTTTCATGTTGAGAGACTACTAATGAGGCATTAGAACAGACCTGCTCAACTTGTCTGCAATCACAATGGACTTCCCCAGAAAGCGCTCTGCTATCAAAAAACAATTGGATGAGATCGTCCATTGCCATATTCTCGTAGCTTCTTGACAAAGGCTACGATCAGGTTCCCCCTTCTTTGTTGATATACCAGACTACTGACATACTGTCTTTCTGAATCACAATAGTCCCAGTTGGAAGAGGTTCTTGGAAGGCCTGCAATACTAGAAGGACAACTCTCATCTCCAGGACACTGATATGTGTGTTGGCCTCTTCAAGGGACCATATGCCTTGGACCATCCTTACCAAGAAATGCCCCCCCCCCCCGATCTGAGAGGTGTCCATGGTCACTGTGGTCTTGGGCTGAGGGAGAACAAAGGGACAGCCTTCTTGGATTTCACTGGAATGGATTCACCAAATAAGAAAAGTTTTGCAAGCTTGCATTATTTTGATTTGACTGGATAAGGGCTGATGGATAATAGACCACTGGGTTGCAAGTGCCCATTGAAGGATTCTCACATGGTACCTTGACAATGGAACAAGAGTGATTGCCTCTGACAATGATCCTAGTGCTTGGGGTATCAGAGGAGCTGAAAGTGAATGGTTCAGAATGATCTTTTTGACCTGGGACTGAATTATTAGAATCTGGGACAGAGGAATAGAGGCTATTTGTGTGACTGTGTTGAAAATAGCACCGATATATTCCAAATTCTGAGTTGGTTTGAGTTGAGATTTGTTGTAATTGACAGAAATTCCCTGACGAGAGCACAACTGGAGTGAATAGTCCCAAGCTTGGATTAGGTGATGCCTGTTCAGAGTAGTTAGGAGCCAGCTGTCCATAAATGGAAATACCCGGAATCACTGCAGTCTCAAGTGAGCTGCAACAACTGCTATACACTTGGCAAACACTCTGGGAGCTGTGGTGGGACCAAACAGCGGCACTCTGAATTGGAAGGGACTGGCTCCCAGCCAGAAGCATACATATCTCCTAGATTGTCTGTTCTTTTTTATGTGATAATAGTCATCCTGAAGATCTATCGAGCACATCCAGTCGTCTTTGTGCAGAAACGGCAGAATTGACTGAACTGTGACCATCTGGAATTTTGTATGCTGAACCAATTCATTTAGATTGCTGAGATCCAAAATTAGTCTCCAGTTCCCTGTCTTTTCTGGCACTAAAAGGAATCTTAAATAAGTTCCAGACTCCTCCTGGTCTGGTGGGACCCTCTTGGATGACTCTTTTCTAGCAGCTTATTTCTAGTGCTGCTGCTTTCCTCTGACTGGGTGGAACATTGGGGATCTTGTTTGAAACCAAGGGGGGGGGGGGTGGATGGGAAAATTGTATTTTACAACCTATGGATATCCTCTGCACCAAAGAATCTTTTGTAATTTCTAATCAGGCTCTCTGGTGCAGGGATAGACAACTCCTGACTACCTCTAGATAGGATCTGTCAGAGAAGGAATCCCTAGATCCTTGGTTATGAGGACCACTTCTGAAGTGGGGACAGCGTGTTCCATTTTGAGTTCCCCCATGCCCATGGGGGAACTGTCTCCATGTGGATCTTGGAAGGGACCCTGGGATTTCTTGAATCACATTTTTTGTCCGCCTCATTGGTTCCTAGAAAATGTCTGTTAAGGGGTCAAAAAACATATGCCCAGAGCAGAAAGGGTTTTTTCCTTCCTGCTCATACCTAGAGAGTGTATCTTTAACTCTGGAGCCAAATAATGAAGTTCCGTCAAGGTTCGGCAAAATCACATGAGCACATCCAGGCATGTCACCCTGATGGAAATGCCTGAACCTGTCATGAGTGAAGTACCTTTGGCCACATTGGAGATAAGCCTCACTGGGAAATTCAAAATAGATTGCAGGGTAGCCAGCTGTGAAGCATGAGTACCCTGTACCTTGGAGGACATGGTCCCAGAGAGGGATTTTGAAAGCTCCTTAATCAAATCTCTCTGGAATCTTGTAAAATGTGCCAAATAATTCAATGACCTAAGGGCAAGGGTCGCTGAAGCATAGACATGCTTTCCAAATCTTTTCAGTGCCCCAGACTCCCTGTTAGGGGTGTGGACAGAGGAACTGTGTTCTACCAGGTTCTTTTTAATGGCTGCTGCTACAACCATGGCATCAACAGATACTCCTTGACACCAATGTCATCTATCCTAAAGTGTGCCAGGATCCTACCTGGTCTCTTGGGGATTGGCCCTGTCATGTCAGGCTTCTTCCATGCCCATTGAGAAACTACATCACTGAGCTCATCAATTGGTGGAATCACCCAAGATGTAGATGGGCCAGCTCCAAAGACCTCCAGGAACACCGACTCCTTTTAGGAAGGGTTATTGGGGACCAAACACCTCTTTGCTTCAGGAGTTCTAAGATGTCTTCAAATGAGACATCACTGGGTGGTGATCTGGGGGACCCTTCCATTCATCAAAGCTGGTGTTCTCAGTGACAAACTCTTGTGGAGAGTCTAAGTGCCTCCTTTTGCACTTCCTCTTCTGAGGAACTTCCTCAACAGGATGTTCCAGACAAGTAACAGAAGAGATAACAATACTGCTGGGTAGTCTGGAGAATGGTTTGGGCTGTGGAATGGATGACTGAGATTCTGGACACAGAAACAAATGAGACTTGGAAGTCAGAGCTGAGAAAAGTAGAGAAGTCAAACTCTGGGAAGAAAGAAGGCCCTCTCCACTACCTTGAAGACAAACAGCTGGGAGAAAGAGAAACCAACAGATCCAATAAGGCAGACTTACAGATCATCAGCTCCCCTCACCCCACAGGCAAACCAAGCTGTCTAGCGCTGAAGCCCCAAGGGGTAGAGACAGCTTCGACAATTTCTGAGTCTAATCCAATGCCCTGGAGACAGCACTACAGCTCTTGACAGCTGTCCAGCTCCAAAGTACTCAGTGCCGGACCGCTCACAGACACCATCATAGTTGTAGATGCTAACATCATATGACTCCAGAAATTTTGGATCTGATGGCTCCAGAAACAAAGGACGAATTGGAGAAGGAGCTATTAACAGAAGTGTAGTACTGATAAAGGCCTCCAGACTCAATGGAATCAAAGCAGGAAAAACTCATATCTGTTATCTGTGCCCTGAGAAACTTCATCATCATTCTGTCTGTGATGCCCCTACACTGGCCCAATAATCAAGGAGCCTCAACCCTCAATATTAGCACCAGTGAGGGACGTACACATTGGGAGGATAACAAGTACACACACAGTAAAGTACAATTTCCCTTAAGAGCACACAGAGATCACAGTCAGTCTAGGGCTAGTTTCTCCCTCTTTCTCCAGATCCCCAATAAGACTTCCCACTGGCACAGCTATAGGGTTGAGATCTCAGCTGAGTGGCCAAGCCAAAACCTCCACCACCCTCTCTGTCCAACCAGTGCTTCATGTCCCTGCCCAAGTATCTGACAAACAAACACTTTGAGATTTGATTTATACACAAACACACACTTGGGAAAGGCTGGCACAGGTTTACTAGCTATCTTCCCTTCTGCCCAGACTATAAGGTAGTACCAGCTGCCACCAGTCACTACTTATCAACTATTTTTAAGGCCCTTACCAAAGGGTGCCCAATATTACTGTGTAATGTTATTATTAATACAAATGGTAAGTGTGACCAAGACTAAGGCTATTTAGGAGTGGTCTATACAGTGCACAAATACATATGCAAATGCTCTAAGAGCATTTGTAGGACAAGCATATGAATCATATTACTATTCACAAATGACATATGACTATTTGCAAAATTCCAGATAGCTGGGCTGGCAGTGTCACATTTTTATGTAAATCATATTAATATTTTCAAGTGACATATTATTTACAAAATTCCAGACAGCTGATAGCTGGGCTGGCAGTGTCACAATCCCCCCGCCCCCTGAAAACTCAAGCTAGTTTTTCAAGTGACCCTTGAGAAATGTTGCTTGAGAGGATTGAGCCTATCTGGAAATACCTTACCCCATATTCCATGTCTTGACAGCCCATCTGTGTTGGCATTGCTAACCCCACTGCAGAGTTGCAGTGTCATATCATATGCTTGCAACCCTAGGCTCCACCTTAGTAACTTGGCATTTTGCTGGCTGGGTCAATGTAGCCATATTAAGGGATTGTGGTCTGTAACTACAGTGAATTTTCTTCCATACAGATAAGACTGAAGTTTCTGCAGTGCCCACACTATGGCTAGGCATTCCTTTTTACAGCTGCACAGCATTCCTCCCTGGGATGGAGCCTACGACTGAGATAAACCACTGGGTGCTCTTCTCCCTCTGAGGAAACCTGGATAAGTAAGCCCCACCCCATGGTTTGAAGCATCCACCTGCACAACAAATTATTTGCTGTAATCTGGACTGGCTAACACAAGGGGTCCTCCCAAAGCTCCTTTAAGCTTCTGGAATGTCTGCTCACATGCTGGGGTCCACACTACCTTATCTGGCCTGTTTTTCCTTGTCAAGTCTGTGAGGGGAGCAGCTATGCTACTATAACTGTGGATGAACATTCTGTAGTACCCTGCTGTCCCTAACAATGCCCTCACCTGCTTTTTGGTAACAGGGGCAGGCCATGCCTGAATGGCTTCCACTTTGGTGGGTTCTGGCCTGATATTACCACTCCCTACTCTATGCCCCAGGTAGGTGACCTCTGCCATACCCACCTGACATTTGCTGGGCTTAATGGTCAACCCTGCCTTCTGTAGTCTGCCCAGTACCTCCCTGATATGCTGAGGGCGCTCTTGCCAGGAATGGCTGTAGATGGCAATATCATCTAGGTAAGCAAGGGCATAATCTCCCGCTCCTGCTAGAATACAATCTACCAGCCTCTGGAAAGTCGCTGGGGCACTTTCCATCCCAAAGAGCATCTTTGTGAACTCATATAAGCCAGCCAAAAGGAGTCACAAAGGCTGACCTCTCTCTAGCACTGAGAGTCAAGGGCGCCTGCCAGTAACCCTTGGTAAGATCAATAGTGGTAAGATACTTAGCCCCACTTAGTTGCTCTAGGGTTTCATCTGTCCTAGGCATCGGGTAAGCATCTGACTCTGTGTGACAATTTAATTTGCTGTACTCCACACAGAACCTGATGCTGCCATCCTTCTTTGGTACCAGCACCACTGGGGAGGCTCAGGGACTGCTGGACTCCTGAATTATCCCTATTTCCAACATTTTCTGTATCTCCACCCACAGAGTCTGTTTGACTCTCTCAGGCTGAAGAAGTTTGTTAACTGTTTCAAACGAAAAGCGCTTAACATTAAATTTATTTATTCACTCAATGTGTTCGGGAAGCCGTTTTGTCTACATCAGTCCTTTGGTTTTATTTGACTCTCTCAGGCTACCAGACCCACATACTTGTCTTCAAGCTTGACTGCATGTAACTGCATGCACGCACGGTACTGCACTATCAAAGTCATTCCCTATCAGGACATCTGCAGGGATATCCTCAAACACACCGACTTGCTGGTTTCCTTTTTCACCCTCCCAGTCAAGGTGAACCCTAGACAAAGGTATTTGGAATGGGGTCACTCCTAAAGCTCTGACTGGAATAGACTGCCCAAGCAAGTAGTGCTCCTCTGTATCCATTGCAGGCTTCAAAATGGTTAGGTCAGAGGCTGTCTCTCTCTTAGCCATGGCCTCTTTCCCATTTGCTAAGATAGGATATAACCTCTTGTGGTAGTTTGGTACCCTTGTTGTCTCGAGACAACCTACTGTTAGCATTTTGTCACTCCCACTTACTGGCTCTCCCACCTTTTGTTCCCCACCTTGTCTCCGTGGATATTTATATGCTACATGGCCCCACAGGTTGCATTTAAAACATTTAACCCTTAGTCCTGGACATGTACCTGGACTAGTGGCTTCCCCTGCCACTGGCGGACTCTGTTGGGGCAGTCTGGGCTGCCCACTATGGGTTCCCTTACACCCATGAGCAGCACTGGGTGTCCCTTTCCTGTACAGTGATGCCCTGCTTGCTAGGTATAGGTCTTCCTTCTTTGCCAACGCATTTGCAGTAGTGCATTGTCTATCAACTAACCAGATTCTCATCTCCTCAGGCAAAGTGCTAAGGGCTTGTTCCCTCACCAAAAGGCCTGCAGCCCTTCAAAAGTGGTGACCTAACATCCACTCATCCACCTATGAAAATAAGTGCTTAGTTCAGCAACATAACAAAAAAACTAGCTATAATATCTTCTGACGAGTGTTAAGACACTTACCTTGCAATCTTTAGCCTGCGGGGTTCTACCAACTCGTCAGGGCTGTAGTTCCTCCCACACCAAGCTTAAAAATCCTACCAGTGCAAGGAGCCATTTTCAAACTGGCGACCTGTATCAAGTGTGTCCACCACGTAAGTTGTTTGCTGTTGTCTTCTTTATTCACTGCTGCATATACCCCTGTAAGTAGCAAGTTTCTAGCATATTTGCTGCCCCTGTAAAGGTCATATTTCTAGCATACTTGCTGCCTGATTGTTACAGTACATAACACTGTTGTCCGCTCATGCATATGTAAAGATTTAGCTACAATTTGCTAATAATTGTCAGTACTTACTAGTGATATCATTGTGCTCTTGTTTTTGCATTAGAATCTTACTTAGTAGTAGTAGCAGTAGTACTAGAACTTAACAGATAGCATCAGTTTGCTAAATTACGTGTTTGTAATGCTGTTTGCATTATAGTGAACCTAGCAGAGGACTTATTAGAGCTGAACCATTACGCAGGTTACATCGTGCACGCATGCTTAAAGTTATACGGCACATGTGAGATTTTTTTTTTCCCCTGGTAACTGCATTCATAATGCTGCAATGATATTCCCCTATGATTCTAATGGTGTTTTATACTGCAATGAGAACATAGCCAGTTATTCTTAGGCAACTAACTGCCATAAAGCAGAAGTGAAGCCATTTATGCTGAGTTTGAATCTCACTCAGTACTGTAATTGTTTTAGTCGTTTTACTCTCTCTAAACCACTTCTACCCAAATCTTTCATTTAACCTCTCTAACCTATTTTCTCCCAAACAGTTCTTTCTTCCTACTGCCTGCCTTTTGGCCCCTGCCCACCAGACCAGCGGACTATAAACAGGGAACACCACTACAGGGATACCTTAGAACTGGGAAAACAGAGTTTACCAACAGAAGAAAGTGTATGCATTACAATATTCATCCTAAATTCTGTAAGGGTTGAACACACTCGATCGGGCCAACGCTGAGCCCTCCCTTATCTCTCTCTAGCTATTTCCCCCTCCCTCCACTCTTCCAGCCATTCCAACCCAGCACTTCTCTACTACATTCCTATAAACTCCTAACAATTTGGCTATACCACAAAAACTAGTTATACTATCTTTTGACGAGTGTTAAGACACTTACCTTGCAATCTTTAGCCTGGGGGGTTCTAGCCCGCTCCGTTCGTTGGGTTCACTTCCCTCCCCTCCCTGCCCACTATTCCCACCTGCCCCCAGTATCTCTACATTTATTCTAAGCCATAACCCCTCCCTTACATCCCACCAATTAGGCTGAACCACTATTCTCCCCCCTCCCTTACATCTGACACAATCATGCTACCACCTATCATAATAACAATCCTTACCTGCATAGTTCTAGCTCACATTACATCCTACCAATGCTCCACAGTCACAAGCCCCAACAACTTTCATTGTACTCTCTCAACATTTTTCCTCAAACATTATCACTATAACTACACAACCCCAGCCATCAAAAGCCTCTTCCCAATAAACATAGTCCATTACCAAACACCTAACACACTCAAGAATAAAATATCCTTAAGATACAATAAGCATTTTACTATGTATGTAAAACATATCCTAAACACCATCTCTAAACTAGCCCTCACTGGAGACATCCATCCTAACCCTGGTCCTCTCAACTCCAACCCAACCCATCTTCCAAAAAAACCCCACATAACTCAAATCACAGCCAACATAAAACCAACTGACCTACTTATAATTTTCTTAAACATCAGAAACATATGTAATAAAATCCAAGATCTACATGCCAGCACAGGTTCATAGGTAGGTACTAGGCTATCTGCCTGACGGCATTTATAAGAGTAGCCAGAGTGTGTCGGCTTTCGCCGCCCCATTGATTAATTAACTGATCTTCTGTCAAGCAGAGCCAATGAAGTGATCCCAGGGTTGTATTTTCTGTTACCCATCCACTCGTCAAGGTTTCTCTTGAAGAGTGTTAGTGAGGGGCACTGCCTAATGTAGTTTGGAATTTTGTTCCAAAGCATGGGGAGTCTCTGTAACAGGAATCTATCCCTCCAGCATGTTCTATTTATTGTTGTGGCGAGGTTTAGCTCATTAGAGCGCGTGGCTCGCACTGACTTGGATTTCTTTAGGTGGAGCATGTCCATCAATTCTGAGCTGGACATGGCTTTGTAAGTCAGGCAGAGATCACTTCTGAATAAGTGATACGCCACTGAGTACAGCCGGAGTTTTTTCAGTCGGGCTGCATAGGACATATGTTTGAGGCCAGTAATCCTCTTGGTGAGGTACTTTTGTGGTTTTTCCAGCTGTTAGAAGTGTCTTGTGAGGTACATCCCAAATGGGGCACTGTACTCTATGATGGGTCTGATGAGTGACGAGTAGAGGGGCACTATAACCTCTTTATTTCTAGATGCGAACCCTTTAGTAATTAGATGGGCATAAGCTTATACTTCCCAGAAATTCTTATCCTAACTGAAACCTGGCTCAAACCTCACATCTAAAGTGAGGAAATACTTCCACCTGAGTATAACATCCTTCATGTAGACAGATTGTCCAGGAAAGGAGGCTGTGTAGCATTGATATTTAACCACCACCTCAATATCCAACTCCTGAACATATCTGCCCCTCACTTCAACAATGAAGAAATCCTTTATGCCAATCTCAAGCTAAACCCCAAAAAAACAATCAATATCATAGGATGCTATTTCTCACCAGGGGAAAATATAACACCCCAGAAAATCTTCTGAGCTGAGCTAGTCTCTCTCTACCCCAGGAAGCCATCATTCTCGGCGACTTTAACATCAGCTGGCTATCCTGTAATAACAATCTCCCAACCCTTCACCTAAATCTCCATGGGTTCACTCATCTCATCCAATCCCCGACCCGAATCAATAAAAACCCTAGCAATCATACCTTACTTGACTGGATCCTAGTCAACAAAGCCCCTCACTCTTACCTAGCAGGCTACTTACCTGACAGTCTCAGAGACCACTCCCCTACATTCCTAATTAGGTACCACACAAACAGTCTCAAGCCCATTATCCACAGGCAAATACGGAAAAAGTTCAGCTTCAACCCCAACTCCTTCATCCTCTCTCTCCAAAAAATTAACTGGCCACCACTAAAATACCTCAGCCTAGATGAGGTTGTCCACTTCTTCAACAGTACCTTCCTCTCCATTCTAAACACACATGCTCCTGTAAGAAATGCCAAAGTCAGATCCAGGCATGCCCCATGGCTGCAAAAGACCATCAGAATTCTAATGAAATCCAGAGATAAGGCCTGGGAACACTGGTGCCTAACAAAAAAAAAACTCAGATAGGCAATCCTTCCTTGAACTACGCAATAAGGTCAAAAAACAAATAAAATTAGACAAATCCCTGTACTATCAATCCACCTTAAACTATACCCACCATAATCCTAAGCAATTCTGGTCCACTATTAACTCCATCCTCCACCCAGGGAATGTAGACACCCCCCTGCTGTCCATTTCCCCCTCCTCCAGCAGTATTGCTGAATCTTTCAACAAACACTTCACTGAAACTATAACATCTCTAAACAAACAACATTTCCCTACATAAGCCCCCCAACTCCTAACCCCCACTCCTCTTTTCTTCTTCACCTCAGTACCTACCTCCAACATAAAAAGACTTTTGTCAAAACTTAAACCCACCAAACTCGCAGCTGACAATCTCCCCTCTGAATACTTAAAAATTGCAGCTGATGCACTAGCTTACCCAATTTCAATATTAATCAACCAATCCATAACTGAAGGCTATGCTCCCTCTTTATGGAAAATATCCCACATCATTCCCCTCCACAAGGGCAGCCCCTCCACCGACCTCTCCAATTATTGCCCCATCGCCATCCTTTCCCCTGTCTCCAAGATATTTGAAAAATGTATCAACACCCAGGTCTCCAACTACCTCCTAACTAATAATCTCCTCTCCAATACCAAACATGGTTTCAGGCCATATCACAGCACAAATAAAATTAGACAAATCCCTGTACTATCAATCCACCTTAAACTATACCCACCATAATCCTAAGCAATTCTGGTCCACTATTAACTCCATCCTCCACCCAGGGAATGTAGACACCCCCCTGCTGTCCATTTCCCCCTCCTCCAGCAGTATTGCTGAATCTTTCAACAAACACTTCACTGAAACTATAACATCTCTAAACAAACAACATTTCCCTACATAAGCCCCCCAACTCCTAACCCCCACTCCTCTTTTCTTCTTCACCTCAGTACCTACCTCCAACATAAAAGACTTTTGTCAAAACTTAAACCCACCAAACTCGCAGCTGACAATCTCCCCTCTGAATACTTAAAAATTGCAGCTGATGCACTAGCTTACCCAATTTCAATATTAATCAACCAATCCATAACTGAAGGCTATGCTCCCTCTTTATGGAAAATATCCCACATCATTCCCCTCCACAAGGGCAGCCCCTCCACCGACCTCTCCAATTATTGCCCCATCGCCATCCTTTCCCCTGTCTCCAAGATATTTGAAAAATGTATCAACACCCAGGTCTCCAACTACCTCCTAACTAATAATCTCCTCTCCAATACCAAACATGGTTTCAGGCCATATCACAGCACTTCCTCCGCTTTGCTCTCCTTCACCAACACTATACTTCATCATAAAAACAAAGGCCTCTTCTCCACTGCTGTATTTCTAGATCTTTCAAAGGCCTTTGACATGGTATCTCATTAGCTAGTACTCTCCACTCTCCCCAACCTCTCCTCCTCACAATCAGCCTGCAGCTGGTTCCACAGCTATCTACACGGCCGCCAACAATCAGTAATCTGGGATGATAACCTATCTCCTCACCTTCTGGTTACTCTCGGAGTTCCCCAAGGGTCTATCCATGGCCCTCTACTATTCTCACTTTTCACTAACAACCTACATACTGCTACCAAACAAGTATCTCTTATACAGTATGCAGATGACTCTTCCCTCATCTGTTCTACCCCCACTCTACCAGAACTCCAATAAATCACACAGAAATCATTCTCATCTGTAGAAAACTCCTACTCAACCCAAGTAAGACCAAACTTCTCCTGTTCCAACCCTACAAATCCATCCAACCCCCCACACACTTCAACATTCTTGCCAAAGACAATAGCAACATCTCTCTATCAGAACACACAAAATTACTTAGTGCGGAGATTGACAACAAACTTAGATTTGACACCCACATATCTCTCACAATAAAAAAAGTTCACAAGAAACTTGGTGCATTATATCGAAGAAGCCAATACCTCACCAAGTCAGCTAGAATCTCCATAGCTAATTCCCAGCTAATCATTACCCTACTCTATGCATCTCCCATACTTACTAACCTTAGATAAACAGACCTACACAAGATGGAAGCCTGTTACAACAAAATTGCTAAATTTACCACTGGGGCTTCCTACTGCAGCCATCATTGTATCTCCCTTAAAGAACTAAACTGGCTAGAACTCCCACAGCTCCTTCACCTTAATCAACTCACCATCGCTCATAAACTTATTAACCACCCCCACAAAATCTCATCCCTTCAAACCCTTATCCAACCCTATCACTCCACTAGGCCCCTACGATCAAGCAACAAAAATCAACTCATTGTTATCAAACCCAAAAACTCAGCAGGAGAAGCTCTATTTTCCTGTACCATATCAAAACTTTGGAACAATCTTCCCCCCTCCTTAACTACTCTACCTTCCTGCAGCCTTTTCAAGAATGCACTCAATTTCCACTTAAATTTGCACTGGCTTTGTCCTTGCTCTAATCCAGACTAATACCCCCCACCCCTCCCCCCTCCTCCACTCAGACTCTTCACCCAACTATTCTTCCACTACTGCTAACCTCAGTCGGAATAAGCTAGTTGACTTTACATACTTTAAAATTTGTCTGACCACTTTGTTACAACTATTATTATAAACAACAACAAGCTATCTTAATTTGCAACCATTTACTGTTTATACTGTTGATAATCAATATCTAGTTACTGTATTAATGCCAACAGCCAGTCATGTTGTTTGCCATTGCTTCAACTTTGTATCACTACTTATCATGTACATATTGTGGAGCTTTTCTCCCCGGGCATCCGCTGAAAAAGGACCTGCGTCTAGTCGGAATTTCCCGGTAAACAAATGTAAATAAATAAATTAATATTCACACACACTTTCATCTGCCTTGCATCTATGCTGACTAGACTTTTTCTATAGGCTTCAGGTATTAACTTGAAGCATTCCAACAAACACATTTTGACTGTATTATAATTTAAACAATCAGTAACAGACAGTTTGGAAATTACAGTTACAGCTTTACCATGGAGTAAGGGGGTCAGGAACTGTACCCAGAGCTCTTGGTCAGCATTATACTGTTTACATACCCTCTCAAACGTATGAATGAAACTATCAAAACTATCTTCCTCTGTAAATTGTAGAAGAAATTTACTGACCTTTGTCGCTTCTGGGGTTTGGTTACTCCCTTCCCCATTACCTCCATGACTTTGGCAAAGAGTCAACATCTCCTTTTCATGCTGCCTCTGCCTCTCCTTCTCCTCAGCTTCCAGGCGTCACAGTTTCTCTGCTGCTTCTACTTCCAAACGCTTGGCCTCCAACTCAAGTCTCTAACTCCAGACAGATTTTTATGTCCTCTGTGGAAAGGCTGAGCTGTCCATTTTCTGAGAGCTGTACATCTCCACGGCCAGTCTGACTGTCCTCTCGGTTCCTATTCTGTGATGCAGCTGTGACTAAAGCTGCAATCATGTCTGCATTAGTCAGGTTGGCATGCACCAGACCTTTAGCCTGGCTCCTTGTCAGCTTGCCATACTCCTCTGCTGACATGCTTGCCTGCTCGCCTTGACTAAATGAGCTAACAAAAAAAAAACAATTGTGATATGAACTCTGAATGTTCACTGCGTGGCTGACTGAGAATACAAACACCTTCAGTGACCACTGTACACAGGCTACAGGAATTCAATATCCACACCACTAAAAGCCAATTAATATATGATGTGGCTAAATCACCACTGTCAACTAATTAATATGTGATGTGGATATCCCACCACTGCCAAACAATTAATATGTGATGCCCCTGCACTGGCCCAGTAATCAAGGAGCCTCAATCCTTACTACTAGCACCAGTGGGGGACGTACAGATAGGGAGGATGACAAGTACACACACAGTAAAGTGCAATTTCCCTTAAGAGCACACAGAGATCACAGACAGTCTGGGGCTGGTTTCTCCCTCTTTCTCCAGATCCCCAGTAAGACTACCCACTGGCATAGCTATAGGGTTGAGATCTCAGCTGAGTGGCCAAGCCAAAACCTCCAGCACCCTCTCTGTCCAATGAGTGCTTCATATCCCTGCCCAAGTAGCTGACACACACACATATACACACACACACACACTTTGAGATCTCATTTATACATACACACCTGGGAAAGGCTGGCACACATTTACTAGCTATGCCCCTTCTGCCTATACTATAAGGTAGCACCAGCTGCCACCAGCCACTACTTATCAACTACTTTTAAGGCCCTTACCACAGGGTGCACAATCTTACTGTGTAATATTACTATTAATCTAAATGGTAAGTGTGACCAAGGCTAATTAGGAGTGGCCTATACAGTGTCACCAAATGTACTCATCCCTCATTAGACCCATTACATAATACAACGCCCCATTTGGTATGTACCTCTCAAGACATCTGCAACAACTGGAAAGGCCGCAGAAATACCTCACTAAAAGAATCACAGGCCTAAAGCAGATATTCTATGCTGACTGTCTAAAAAAACTCCACCTATACTCTGTCGCATATCGTCTACTCAGAGGCGATCTCTGCTTAACATACAAGGCCATGTCAAACCCAGAGCTGTTGGACATGCTACTTAAAGAAATCCCAATCCCTCAGAGACACACGCTCCAAGGATCTAAACCTTGTCATCACAATGAACAAAACATGCTGGAGGGATAGGTTCCTGATCCAAAGACTCCCCAGACTCTGGAACAGATTGCCCAAACATGTCAAGCAGAGCGCCTCTTTGGCCCTCTTCAAAAGGAACCTTGATGATTGGAGGGGAGATAGGAAATTCTCCCCGGGGATCATGTCAGTCGCCCTGCTAGACAGGGGTCCAGGGAAGTAAATACTGTGGGAAGAAATGGCCAGAGAATTGTTATGGCTAGGCTTGTACATAGGCCCTAGGGCCGATAGCCTAGTACCAACCTATGAACCTAAATACATATGCAAGTATACTAAGAGCTTAAATATCTCTAAATAAACCACCCCTCAATTAAAAGGTTTAAATATATGTAATAATAAATAATAAAATAATAAGACAATAGTCAAACAGCACAGTAACTACAGAGTTCAGAATCACAGGAAATATTTTAAAACATTTTTTCTAAAGTATTTCATGGTCATTTCTAATATGCACTTTTGTGGTGCTGGTCTGTTTGTTTCATTATCTTCCTTTACTACTTTATGCTATCTTGGTTATAACATGTCTGTTATTAGTTCAGCTGCAAAGTAATCTACTCTGTTAATCCTGCTAGAGCACATGGCTCTCTCATTCTAGTCACAATTACTTTATTCACTTGGCTTATTAATTTTTTTAATAGTTCATGACTTTTTCACTTTTAGCAACTTCTCTCTGTGTTCAGTGCTTGTTTTAATTAACAATTTTCTTTACTGAGACTCTGCTTTACTTCCTTTGTCATTTCTTGAGTCTGTACCTATTTTAGTGAACCATCCTTCCGAAGCAGTGTTGCATCCTGGGCTTAGGTTCATAGGTTCATACTAGGCTATCTGCCCTAGGGCATTTATAAGCCTAGCCAGAGTGTGTGTGGCTTTCACCACCCCTTAGGATGAGAATACTATACCCATTAATTTGCTGTGCCTCTGTCCAGCAGTGATACAGAGATGATTCCCGGGGTAAACCTACGATCTCCCATCCACTCGTCAAGATTTCTCTTGAACAGAGTCAGTGAGGGGCTCTGCCTCACATGGACTGGGATTCTGTTCCATAGTGTAGGGAGTCTCTGGGTGATGAATCTGTCCCTCCAGCACGTCCTATTTATATCCGTGTTGAGGTTTAAGTCTCTTGCTCTCGTGGCTCTGGTGGATTTGGATTTTTGAGGTGGAGCATGTCCATTAATTCGGGTTGGACATGGCCTTGTATGTCAGGCACAGATCACCTCTGAGCAGATGGTATGCGACTGAATAGAGCTGGAGTTTCTTCAGTCGGGCATCGTATGACATATGTTTGAGCCCCTTTATCCTTTTGGTGAGGAACTTTTGGGGTCTTTCCAACTGCTGCAGGTGTCGGGTAAGGTACATTCCGAATGGGGCGTTGTACTCAATCATTGGTCTGATAAGTGAAGAGCACAGGGGTACAATGACCTCTCCTGATCTGAATGTGAATCCCTTCATGATCAGGTGGGCAATGTAGAAGGTCTTCCTAACCACTTTGGCAATGTGAGTGTCAAAAGAGAGGTTACTGTCAACTTGGGTCCCCAGGTCCCTGATAACTTCTTCCGTGTTTAATGGATTACCACCTATGTGGTAATTAGGGGTTACCTTGTTTTTCCCAAAGGGTATGACTATACATTTTTTGGCATTTAGCTTAACCTGATCTGTCACTTACTTAGTTTTCAAATAGCTCCCTTTCTGTACTACTAAACTGCTGACTATTCAATACATTACACTTCTGTGCTATTGTTCTTTTTCTTATATTTTTCATGTCTTGGTACCTTTGCCTATATGTATATTCAAATATTTTTGATTTTGCTGTAGGCATATTTGGATGGATTTCTGTTCTATATACAAACTACAACATACTAGATCTCTCTTCTTCTCAAGTCCATTTCTCTCTCTCTAAGAGTCTTTCTTCCTCCTCTTATAATTTCTTTTTGTAATTTATTTTCTAATTCACTTAATATATTTTTATCGAAATAGCTATTTATTTTTTTTGTTCAGTTAATGATCTTAGGTTGGCTTCTGTATTTTTTTTTCTTATCTATTTTTTCCCTTTTTTCTGTAGTGTAACACTTTTTGGGAAACGCTATTGTGTAGATATAAAAGAAGATTTATTTTTTGCCTTCAATTATCCAATAGTGTTTACATGCCTCCTGTCTGGCTTATCAACTTTTTACATTTTTTTTGTAAACTATCATTTTCTGTTGTCAATTTGTGGCTTCTTAGACGCAGGCCTAATGCTATGTCAAGATCTCTCTCATGCTTAAAGGACTTTACCATTATTTCTACTACCAGTCCTGGCCCATGTGGCTTTTGCCAGGGTTGGGCACTATTTTTTATTCTGGGATGAGTGCACCCGGCTTTTCTTTTTCTTTTTATCTTTCTCCATGACATATACAAACAGTCTTGATATATCAGATTTGTATTGGTGGCAGTTAGCAAACAGGGTCCTCCACAAAGGTAACCACCAGGCATGAGGATGAATTCAGTTCAAACCAACATCTTTCCTCCTTTTTTTTTTTTGCACTAATTTCATCTCCCCATCTGGACTGCAGCAAGTACTAGAAAAAAAATCCAAGATTTCACAGACAGACAAAACAGAGACAGCATAAACAAATACTGACAGAAAACAGTCAAAATGACAGATTCATGATGAGAAAAAAATCACATCAGGGTGGCGCTGTCCTTTAAGTGACTCATATACTTATTACATAAGCAGCAAATGATAGGAGTCAAACAGATCTCCATTTCATTTCCTTTACAAACAATGTTATACCTTCAATCTAAAACATAACACACTTTCACAAAATTAGTTTAATTTATTGCACAAAGTACTGCATTGAATCAGGAAGTGACCCTTCACCCAAGCCAGACTTCTGTTAAAAAGAACATTTAAAACAAGGAAAGAAAAAAAAACTGTATTGTGTATATTCCATACAGAGTCAGCCCAAAGCTATTTGGATCACAACTCTATAACATGACCCATAACTTGCTTTCAATCTACTCATTATGTAAATATATCTTAAAATAGACAAAAACAAAGGAAACAGAAATGTGTCATTCTGACATTCTCGCCTTTACTTAAGGCATGCCTTCACCAATCTGACCAGCAAAATAAACAAAGCCAGAAATGTGCATCTTAAATTACTACCCTTTTTGACAGACTACTACTTTGTGAGAGTGGCTGGGAACCACTAAACTGAGAAATGTTTTAGGAAAAGTATTTTAAATTGCTGAGTCACATACAAAGTTCACGTCAGTGACTATAAACAAATTTGTATAAATGTGCTTTGCTTTGGCACAAACCAAGGCTGAAAAGCTTAATTCTCAAACTAATGTAATCAGCACTAAAATACGCTCTGCAAGAAGTTTACCATTTACTTAACTTTTATTTACTTACAAAACTCCATCAAAAGAATATTTTAGATTATTACATATCAATCTATTTAAGATAAGTATGTATGACTAATTAAAGGTATATTTGTAACCAATACA
The DNA here is from genome assembly GCF_019279795.1 of Protopterus annectens. Classification (NCBI taxonomy): domain Eukaryota; kingdom Metazoa; phylum Chordata; order Ceratodontiformes; family Protopteridae; genus Protopterus; species Protopterus annectens. Next base: position 771,169,928 of record NC_056737.1, on the reverse strand, counting down.
CTGACTAATAAAGTGAGATTTAGAGTTCTCCTAGAAGGCAATGAGCTTCCCCATTTCTAAAGTTATGCAGTTTACATATTAATGTCAGATGCTTAACCTAACCAAAATTTTAACAACTTTAACAGGCAAAAATATTATTTGGTCTTAGCTGAACACTGAAAGTTAATGTGTGTCTGTGGCCTTCTGAAAGCTAGCTAATATACAATTAGTCAGATTCTGGTACTCTGAACTAAACTGTTTTAGGTAATATACAGGATTAGGATCGGGTTTCCAATCCAAACTATGTTACGTGTTTGAAACATGGATGTCAAGAAATTCACCATGAGAGTGAAGTCCTAAGCATTTGCTCCAAGGCTAAAAACACAATGTGCCAGGTTGTCTTCTTGGCAGCAATTAACAGTGTTGACTGACTCATTATGTCTATTCAAACTCATTCTCTCTACGTCACTGGATTCATCCCAGAAGTATGGAGAGCTGCTGAAGTCATCCTACTGTACAAAGGGACACATACCTGATCTAGGCAACTAAGGCCTATCTGCTTCACCAGCCTTACCTGTATGGCAGTGGAGCACATCACTGTGGACCTCTTAAATAAAGAAATAGGCTAGCTTCAAAATTTGGACTCTAACCAATTTGGGTTTGTTAAAGGCAGATCCTGTCTCTTAAATCTGGTGGACCTTTTTTAACAAGCCACAAAGGCATTATACTCTGGTAAATTGGTTCACATGGTATACCCAGACATGGCCAAAGACTTCAATACCATTTTACACTGAGGCATCATTAAACCCAGACTGCTACTGTTGCGGGTGCACTTTAAGAGAGTAGTTATTGGACTCAGGAGTCTAGACGGTATGACAATTCCCTTTGGGACATGAGATGGGGATTTATGGAGGGATGTTAGTTTGGGTGCAGTGACAAAGGGCTGTGGACATAGGAAAGCTGAAAGCATCATACCCATTTGTGACATAAGCAAAGGGTGAGAGTATTTCTATGTCCTCAGGAGCACATAGGAACAACTGTCTGCAGTACAGGTAGCAGCATCCACACACCTGCTGGGCAAAAATGTGTCACTTTGAAACAAGTGTGCAATGGGCAAAGCCTTCATTGATACAGCAGTAGTAGTGATGTGTGTAGTGCTTAGTGTACACTGCATGTATATGTTATCATAACTTGTAAAATCTGCTACAGCACAGAGGAAATCTTGAACATTACTGTAATCTGACATGTTGCAGGATGTGTTACAGACTATGCTCCCTTATAACAATAGATTTTCTACAAAGTGCTACTAGCATTCCCCTAAAGTGATTTCCTTTGGTTATTTGTCAGATTTTGTTCCTATTGCAGAACAGAGAGAAGGTCAGAAAGCTGTACACTAGGTCATCCAACTAACACTTTCAGCCAGCGATGCAATACCGCCACCTGATTACTTGTCCGTGGCAGAGCCATGTCACACACATTCCAGAATCTCAGAGGATATAATGTTGGCAGTCATTTAGGTGCAGGAGAGTGGGCTGCATGCTTTCTGGGATAGCTTTGAATGTACAGATCATCCAGGAATGTTGATATTCCCTTAGCAGAGTCAGGCAGAGTGGAAACAATCTCCAAAAATGCCAGTACTACTTCATCTTCAAGTACGAATGCCAATGCAATCAACTTGCAGATGGCTATGGAGAATGTGGTTTCTGTTCCATACATAGCCCCAAGGTGATGCTGCTGCAGTTGCTGCCATGCAATTTGGGCAAAATGAAACGAGCATTTAAGATTGCCTTTGGAAATGCCTTTTGACTAGCATGAATAGCTTCTCAAAATCATGATGTAGTCAGGATGTTAGGTGGGGTCAAAACCTGCAGCATCCCCTTGAGGATAATACACGTCTTTTGTGCTGTCTCCTTTTCTGAATCATAAGGCAGTACACCAAGGGAACAACCCTAGTGTTAGTAGGAGAACCCATGGTTCCATGTAGGGCAGTGATGGCGAACCTATGACATGCGTGTCAAAGGTGACACGCCACAACGTTTTGGGTAACACACCAGCGTTCACCAATACCCAAGTTACCAAAGAAACTGAATGAACAAAAATGCAAGATATATGTGACCCAGCATTTATCTATTAAAACTCAGCAACAAAAAGTCATTAATTGATGTTAATCAAATCAAATGCAGTGTGTTCCATATTTTTTTCAGTTCAATTCAAAATTACTATTAAATGTAAGGTAATATTTTGGTACACTGTTTTAAGTCCAATTATGAGTGCACATATCGGTTTCTCTATTGTAAGTCACAGTTTTTTCTTTTACTTTTATAATACATAGCAGCACACATGAATGAACTGTATTTTTTTAAATAAATGAATATGTAAAGAATTTTCTCTTTTGTTCGGGGTGGGGGATACACCAGCAGAGTCAAGATAGGCATTTTCCAAATGTTCAACACGCCGAACCCAAAAGGTTTTCCATCACTGATGTAGGGTGTACTATTGGCAGCACACATCTGCAAGAGATGGGAATGTACAATTCCCAAAGTGGATATGTGCCCTGCAGAGGTCTTCCAAATGCTGTGCATCAGTTAGCAACACAATAGAGTCTTGCCAGCCATGTCAGACCTTCCTTGAATTGGGAAAGTGCCACTGGATAGTGGCTACTGGGTCACATCCTCAAGGGCTGCCGAGGCAGGGGAACAGATGCTCATGCCTTTTGACATACTCTGGTGATGGCACGATGGAGTGTGACACAACATGGCATCTCTTGCAGGACAATGTCATCTGCCTTACCAAGAACTGTCTGCATTATTCAACTGGCCAAATTATTGCTGTGTTCTGCACTCCGCCTAAGGTCTACACATAGTACTGCTACTTGTGCAATGATGGCATCAGGCCCATGTTAGAGTGGCAATGACGTCTGCAGTTCCTCCAATTCTGTATGGTGCAGAGCGATAGCCCAACCTTTGCAGGCTTTTATTCTCCACTCAATACATGCCCAGTATCATTTAGATAGTGTTTCACACTCTAAAAGGTATAAATAGCTCTCAAGTACTAGTATTGGCATACCATGTTGGCTAGGCAATGTAACATACCTGCTGCCCAACCTGTCACAGTCTCTACTCATATGCATTACCCACCATGGCTACAGCACTTGTGTTAGGCTGCTCTGCGTCCATGATTTAACAGTTATTTGTCCAGGTAACTCGATGCCTGTGGTGCCAGATGTAGTCAGGCGTATGCCTATGTAGAGTATGGAGTGTTACACTTTGAGGCAGAGAGAAGCAGCAAAAGTCTTCTATAAAGGATAAAGGAGGTACAGTGCCATCCGGGCATTCTCCTTAAGTCAGTAATCTGCTTCTTTGTGTGCACCACAGTGCTGCTGTATCCCTGGCTCTTTCCTTTATTCATAGTGCAGTTTCACCTAGGCATGGCTATTGGACACTTAAATGTCTGAAAGAGCTATGAATGTGTTCTGCACTCACTGTAACACTCTAGTGACTGTGCCCTTGGAATACACTCTCCATTTAATGGCTTGTCTCACGTTTAGACCAACCACATTCCCCCCTCCTATATAATTTCCAGATGTGCACATTTACTTAGGAAAGTTTTCCTTTAATGAGCCTCTATGGAATGTCTGTGTGTCTACTATAGTATTTCTCCTCTCTGCTGGCATATTGGGATTTGGTGGACCACTGCAAAAGCTCTTCAGGGTGTCACCTCAGTGATTCATTAGACATAGGTAGGTACATTACACTGTTTATTTTTTTAGTATTTCACACACAGCTGTGGATTGCAACTGTAATGCGGGTAGGACAAGCAGGTTTCTGTAATGTCTGTCTAGATTTAATTTCTTCAATTCTTTCTGGTTTCTAGTACCATGAAGGGAATGGACCCCACTACTGTCAAAGTATGATTAAAGTTCATGAAATTAATACTGTTTCAATCTTTGATGTTAACCAAAAGTACTTTTCGCAGCACCGGCAATGTGCCCAGAACTAACTCTTTCCGTAATTCATACGGAGTTACATGTATTGGTAGCATATCTAAATATAACTGTAAATTATTTTTTATGATACCCATTGCTCCTACTACTATTGGAACTGTCTAGGTATCTTTCTTCCACATTGCTATCGTTTCTGCCTGCAAATCCTCGTATTTTATGACTTTGTGTTTCTCTGTACACAGGCCCTTTGCCTATACAGGCATCACACACAGCAACAAGATATGCAACTGTTTCCAGTGCTGTTTTACAAAACCTGCATTTGTCTGTTTCTCCCACATTTTAACGGACTTTGTAAACCGTGTACATAGTCCACTACCCTGGGCTGCCAATATTAACCTTTCATCTTCTGGTTTAAATTCACCTCTCCTTAACCATTCCTGTATCAGATCTTGATTGACATGATGTTGTTCCACATGTGTTCTGCACTTGCAACTACATTTATGTATTTCCCACACTTCCTGGCTTCTCATCTGATCTTTCTCCTTATATTCTTTCTTTTGTCTTTTGGTTGTTGCCTGATTTTTGTCTACTTCTGGTTTGATTTCCATTCCCGCTTGACACTGATACACATCTACTAAACTAAGCAGGGAAGTCATCTTAGACTTCTCCTAATGTTTTAAAATTTTCACTGTGTTTGGATCTTGTTAAGTCAGCAGATATGTATGCAATCCTACGATTGCAGATCTATGCATGTAATCAGTTTCATGGAGCCCCAAACCTCCTTCAGAATGAGGAATACTGTACATAATCTTGGTACCCACTGATTTTTATATATCATTTGATAAGCCTGAAGCAATTTTTCTTGTTTTCCTGTCCAACTGATCCAGCCCCTTTTGGGGCCAATCTAACATCCCAAAACTGTAAGTCAGAACAGGAAGACAAATTAGTTTATAGCTTGGACTTTCTTCCTAGTCATCACAGCTGTTTTCAGCATTAAGTTTTGTTCACATTTGTTCATATTTTATCAATCCTTCATCAATTTCCGAATATTTATATACTCCCTCTTGCTCAAGTTCCTTTATACCACATTCCTGTTCCATAATGATATTTTCTTGGTGCTGCAGCTTTTCTGATTTAAATGTTGATTTTGCACATTTATCAAGACCAAACGACATTCTTATATCATCTGAGAAAGTTTTAATCACTTGCAGTTGTGCTATCAGCTCATCATCTGGTGGACTATACCGTTTTAAGTCTTTACACTTCGTTGTTTTCTGGGAGTCAAATTGTTACCATGATCTAAACTGTTAAGTAGACAGCTTAAGGCAAAAGGGCAGTGGTGACAAAAGTCACACTGGAAAATCCCTCTCTGAATTTTTATCCCTGGGATAATAATTTGTCTTTGTTCATGGCTTAGCTGCAAAGTAGTTTGCCACAGTTTCATGGTCATTATAATGTAATTGATCAAAGTAGGGTGGACACATAAATGCTTTTTTGTAATCTCTGCATGCCAAACTTAAGACTCTTACCCTTTTTACAATTCTTCATTATGATTTTATTTAACAAATAATGCTTTGTCACCCATTAGTTCTATTCTCATGACTGAGTTTTCTTCTAAATGACTATAAACTCTGCTAGCATTAATTTCAATATATAATTTATATATTGTCAGAAGGCAAAGTTACTGGTCTATCGTTATCAGGATACCTTGCAGGTTCACTCTTAAGGAGGAGCATCACTTTTCCCTTTGTTAACCAGGCTGGTGTCTGTTCAGGATGCACATATAAGTAGTGCTTACTCAGCGGTTGTTAGAGAAATGTACAAATTGTATAGTGTACAATTCTGCACTTAAAGGGTTAAGAGTTAATACATTTATTCTATGTAAAATGTGTAAATACTGGTGGTCTCTGTAAAAGCTGCTGATGCCTAAAAGTCTGTTGTTCTTGCTGTGGAATGTTGAGATAGGGGCCTCACACTAGCAACAGATAAATGTTGTGTTAGGAAGAGACAGTTACAGGACCATTACTCAGAAACTGGGTTTGACAGGGTGAGCCCTGTGCTCAAGCTAAATTCTGAGAGATGTTTCTGTAAGTCAGCAATCATCTGATAAGCACCTGCTGTGTACATGCAAAGAACTGTATAAAAACAGTAGGCTGAGCTATTAAAAATCAGACAAACCTTGTACCTACATGCTTTGTCTCCTTGCTGCAAGTAATAAAGAATGCCTTGCTGAACCTTATGTGAATTGATCTTTGTATTTTCTTTAACAGATTGGTCCTTCGAGCCGGATCCCCCTCTTCACCTCGGATCAGACGACCAGGTGGCTAAAACCGTACGGGAAAGAAACAAAATCAGTTCTTCTGTAATATAAAAGACCTGCGACTGAACTGTCGTCAAAATAGGCCAGTCACCTTCTGATCTGCGATTGAAGGACGGGTATCCGCGAATCAGTGGTCAATCACGTAGGCTCAGGTAAGGTGGGTTTTGCTATTCTGTTTTATTCAGTCAGGGACAGGCAAGTGCATTAATTTCTGTTAGACTGTATTTTATTCAGTCAGGGACAGGAAAACTGCATTAATTTCTGTTAGACTGTATTTTATTCAGTCAGGGACAGGAAAACTGCATTTATTTCTGTTAGACTGTAGTTTTATTCAGTCAGGGACAGGAAACTGAATTAATTTCTGTTAGATTGTATTTTATTCAGTCCGGGACAGAGAAAAACTGCAGTTCTGTCATAGACTAGGTGAACAGGATAGTAGAAGGTTAGACAGTCATTCTGAAGAGACTATAACAAAACCCGTGGTACACATAAAAAATTGAAGGTAATAGATAAAATTACTAAAGGTAACTATGTAGTGAGCAAATGGGTAATTATAACTGTGGTGCAAAGACATCAAAAGACCCACCATTAACAGAAGATGGTAAATATATGCAGGTACAGCGCGCAGATAATGTCAGATATTTTTCAAAATGGGTAACTAAGTATGATTTTGACGGAAAATTAGATAAATCTTCACTTCTCAAATTAATAAAGCAATTAAAAGCAGACTCCAAAGGGCAAGTTAAAAAACAGCGACAATTAGGAATTCCCCAGGAACACAGATGGCTGGAGAAAGCAAATCGAAGAGACCAGAAAAAAAAAACTTTAAAACAATGTTTTTAGATAAAGAGGATAACTACCTAGTACTAGCTTCAGCACCCCCTCCCCCACCAGCATACGGGGCAAGTAATCAACATAGAGTGCCTCCTCTATATCCTGTAGTTGCAGAAGGTGAGTACTCTGTAAAAATAAAGCTAGTAAAAGTTAGGGGTCCAATAAGGACTAGGTCCAAAACAAAAAACACAGATAATAATAATAAAAATCTCGAATTCTGGCTATTGTTTAGTGAAACCCAGGCCACGACTAGTGGGGAAAAAGAACTCTGTCCTCTTATTGAGGTACCTAATCCCAGAGCAGGTCAGGATAACCAAGACCCTACTTTATTAGTATATAGACCCTGGAGTCCCGAAAATATTCGGAAGGCCACTGAGGGTATTCCTCACCCTAGGGTCAACTTTCCAAAATTTTCGGAGGACCTGCAAGGTATGAGGCTAAGCTATAACCTAAATGGAAAAGAGATAGAGAAAGTGGTAAGACAAATTATAGGTCCAGACTGGCACATGGTCTGTGGTGATTGGAACCCTCGTGACGCTCAGCGGAGACCCCTTCCACATAACAGCGTAGGATTAAATGCCCAGGTGACAGGGCTTACGAACCAAATTTCTGAAATGTGGCGACCACGGGCAGACTGGACCTGTATTAATCAGTGTGTCCAGCAAAAAGGTGAGTCAGTTGACCGCTATTTTGCTAGGCTCATAGAGTGCTTTAATAATCATTGTGGAATGCAAATCCCTGATAATCAAGCAGCAGACTCCCCCTATGAACAACAGTTAAAAAATGCCTTTCTGAAGGGGAGCAGTGCTCCTATTAGTAGTTTTATTACAAAACACATGGTAAATCACCATACAAGCAGATTGCAACCACTGCTTGAGTATGCAAGGCATGCTGAGAGGCACTTTAATAGCAAAAAGAAAAAGGAAATGCAGGTATTTTCATTAGAAGACGGGGCTGAGGTATATGTGGTACATCCAGGAAAAAAGGGCAAAAATAGGGAAGGTTGGCAGTCTGGAGCAAAAATAGGGAAGGTAGGCAAGTCTGACCAACGGTCAGAAAATTTTGAGAGACGTAAAAAGAGGGGAGAATTTTTTAAATGTGGGAAAAAAGGTCACATGGCAAGGAATTACAAAAAAAATAATAGGACAAGGACGGATGAACAAAAAGGTAATAACTGACTATATGACAGTCAGGAAGCACAGGGAAGGGTTACAATACAAAACAGAATAAATGGCAATGTAGAAGTAAAAATAGAGGAAGCACAGGATGGTGGAGGGGATGACAATGAAAATAAAAGTGATGAGGTATTGAACTTGGCACTTCTGTGCTTGGAATTCTTTTTAGCAGATATCAAGCCAGACGTCACCCTTTTGGTGGAAGGAAGAGAGGTTAGCTTTTTGCGTGATTCTGGGGCTTCACCGACCCTGATACATCCCTCTGAATTACCGGAGTGTACACGGTCTTCGGATTACATATTTGTTAAGGCTGCAAATGGGCAGCTATACCAGGAGCCTCTCTCACACAAAATTATGATCACAGATCCTGTAACAGGGTTGACACAGAAAAGTAAAATTGTAGTGCCTGCAAAATGCCCAATAAATCTCTTAGGCAGAGATTTGATGCAGTTATTTGGCATAGCGGTGGTTCCGACTATGCAAGGGATGCAAGCACAACGACAGACTGACATCTGTGAAGTGCATGACACCTGTGTAGTGCATCCAAGAGGTGAGATGTTTTACTGGTACAGTCAGGACCTGGTTAGTACCGGCCCAGGGAACATAACCAAAAAATTAATGGATTTGGCCATTAGTAAATTTCCCTCATTGGATATTAAAAAGCAGCCATTACTGCACTGCACCCTGTATTTTCGTGACACAAAAGGGCCAGATGAGGACTACAGAGATAAGCTGTTTAAATATCCCACAGCAAGGCTAGTGTTACGTAACCTATACTGGGACATAATGGAAAATAGCATAGCCAGCTGCTCTCTGCCTAAAGAAATAACAGCACTTTACAAATCTGACCTCCTACCACATGTAAGCCTCACTAAAGACAGAAACACAAAATGGGTAGAGTTGGGCAGGAAGATTACCAGGTGGAAAAAACAAACCAGGGAGGAACTTTCAGAGCAGGGAGCGCAGGTACAAAAATTGAACTGGGTAACTCAAACTAAGCCAGCAGTACACCTACATTTTCGCAAAAATACTTGACAAATACTCCTGTTAAAGGAGGAAGAGAATGCTCTAAAAGGTATTCCAGACAAACTGTGGTCCACAGGGAAATCAGATGTAGGCCTTATTCGCATGGCAGGACCAGTGGTGATTACTCCAAAATCAACATTTTTTATTTATTTATTTATTTATTGCAGTTGGTTTACCAGGATAGTCCATTGGGCCTTGAAGAACCCGTTTTCAATGGAATCCTGGGGAGAAAAGCTCCAAAACAGAAAATAGATATACATTAACATTTGATAGTAATTTCTAGATACATTGAAGTAGCAAAACATAATGTCATCATAATTTAGACAGTAAAAGCATTGGTACAAGCAATTGAAGGAACAGAATGCAAAAACATAAATGCAGATTAATGAACACAACATAGAAGGTGAATAAGGTAGATTATGGTATTTAAGGGCATTTAGTAGAGTTGGTTATGAGGGGTGGGAGCAAGTACACCTACATTTTCGCAAAAATACTTGACAAATACTCCTGTTAAAGGAGGAAGAGAATACTCTAAAAGGTATTCCAGACATTTAGACCTCAAAAATGTCAATACCCACTGAAAAAAGATGCAGAGGCAGGGATAAAGCCCATTATAGCTGCACTCCTCAAAGGTGGTGTGTTAATTGAATCTCCTGATTCACCATGTAACACACCTTTGTTCCCAGTTAAAAAAGCAAATGGAGAGTGGCGCATGGTTCAAGACCTGCAGGCTGTAAATAAGGCAGTAATACCTAGGAAATCTATGGTACCTGATCCACACACACTCTTAAATGTGTTAAAACCCCATTAGAAATATTTTTCTGTAGTAGATATTAGTAATGCATTTTTCTCAATTCCGATACATCCAGACAGTAAATTCTGGTTTGCATTCACGTATCAGGGTAAAAAATACACATACACTCGACTACCACAGGGTTATTGTGAGAGCCCCATGATATTCTCACAAGAGATGTCAAGTAACTTAGCAAGATTTAGCCCACCAAAAAATAGTTAAATCCTGCTTTATGTTGATGATATCTTATTAGCAGCTCCCACTTTACAAGCTTGCCGAGAAGACACGCTAGCACTGCTACGATTTTTAGCTGCTGAGGGACACAAGGTAAACAAGGAAAAATTGCAGCTTTGGAAAAAGCAGGTCCAATATTTGGGCTATATAATATTTGATGGAGGTAGAACCTTGGATGAGGACAGAAAAATAGCTATTTTGCAGGCTCCAAAACCCATTACCAAAAAGGAAATGATGTCCTTTTTGGGTATGACTAACTTCTGTCGAAGTTGGATTCCAAACTATGACTAACTTCTGTCGAAGTTGGATTCCAAACTATGCTTTGGAAGTGGCACCCTTGTCTGACCTCATATACAAAAAGCCTATGGCAGCACAAGACCCGGTGATTTGGACACCAGAGGCAAATTTAGCCTTTTGCAATTTAAAACAGTTAATAGCGTCTTCTTTTGTCTTGGGGTTACCAAATTATCACAAGCGCTTTTTTCAAACTGTAGACTAAGCACGGCTATATGACATCAGTCCTGACGCAACAACATGGGGATAAGCAACGTCCCATTGCTTATTATTCATCACAGTTGGATCCAGTGGCACGGTCCTTACCCCACTGTGTTCAAGCAGTTGTTGCAGCTGCTATGGCAGTGCAGGCTTCGGCCTCAGTGGTTTTGTTTCACCCACTCACCCTAAGGGTCCCTCATGCAGTAGCAATTATTTTGTTACAAGAAAAGGTAGCATACCTTTCCCCCACTAGAAATCTCTCCTGCATGACTGTTTTGCTCAGCCAGCCTCACATGACAATTAAACGGTGCACAACCCTGAATCCATCAACTCTGCTCCCTACCCCTGTAGATGGTACTCCACATCACTGCCTACAGGAGATCAAGCAGACAACATTACCTAGACCTCACAGATATACCTTTAACAAATGCTGATCTAACATATTACGTAGATGGCTCATGCAAAAAGAACTCAGCAGGACAGAACCTAGTGGGCTATGCTGTAGTATCCGACACAGAGGTTATCGAGGCAAAACCCTTTCCATGACATTTGTCCGCACAGGCGGCAAAATTGATTGCACTCACTCGTGCATGTACTTTAGCTAAAGGAAGCGTGCAAATGTTTTTACTGACAGTCAATATGCTTTTTCCACGGTGCATGTGTTTGGACAGCAATGGAAAAACCGAGGTATGACTACATCAACTGGTAAACCCATAAATCATGCACAGCTTATATTAAATCTTTTAAACTCCATTCAATTACCTCAGTGTTTAGCTATCTGCAAATGTGCAGCTCACACAAAACAGCAGGATGTTATTTCAAAAGGTAATGCAAGAGCTAACGCTGCTGCAAAGCAAGCAGCCACAAAAGCTTGTTTACACCTTGTAGAAGATTTAGAACCCTCTGAAAGTCTAAATTTAGACATGCTACAAACAATGCAATCATTGACCACACAGGTAGAAAAAAGGCGTTGGTTAAAGCAGGGGGCCGTCTTCAGAGACTGTTTATACATCTCAAAAGAAGAAAAACCAATATTACCTTCTAATCTTTTTCATTATGCAGCATTATTGAGCCATGGGCAGTGCCATGTCTCAACAGGGGGAATGGTAGAGATAGTGAACCAGGTGTTCACTGCATATGGATTTTCAAACTACTCTAAAAAATTTTGTTTAGCATGTCAGATTTACAATCAATATCATGCACAAGGAGCAGTACGGCCCAGTCAAGGGAGTTTCCCCACACCACGATACCCGTTTCACCCAATTTGCATGGACTTTATAGAGTTAAATAAATGTGAAAATAAGAAGTACTGCCTTGTCATTATAGATATGTTCTCGAGGTGGGTGGAAGCTTTTCCAACCAGGAACCCGGATGCAGCTTCAGTAGCAAAGGTTCTTGTGAAAAAAAATGTTCCTAGGTTTGGCATTCCGGAGAGAATATATAGTGACAACGTAACACACTTTGTAAACCAAATTATACAACAGCTAAGTAAGTTTTTTGGTATTTCTCTAAAAAATCATTCTGCTTATCATCCTCAGTCTGCAGGGTTGGTCAAAAGACATAATGGTATACTTAAAAGTAAACTGAGGAAACTAATGGCTGAAACTGGGTAAACCTGGCTGTACTATTTACCCCTGGCACTGTTGAACATGAGAACAGTTCCCTCAGCAAAAGGGCTGACCCCATAGGAGAAACTGTATGGGAGGGCGTATTGTACACCCCAATGGAAACCTCTCATGCCTTCAAACCAGGAAGCTGATCTTACATTAGCTGAATATATGAAGAAACTGTTAAATTCTAAACATCTGTTGCAGTCTAATTCTGTTTCAGGTTCAGAGCAGACTAAGACGCCGGATGTAACAGTGATGCCAGGAGACTGGGTGTGAATCAAAATCGTGAAGAAGAAGAACTGGGCATCACCGAAGTGGGAAGGTCCCTACCAGGTGCTTCTTTCAACACCGACTGCAGTCAAGATTGGAGAGCGAGCTTCGTGAATCCATCTGACACACTGCAAGTTAGTGAAAAAATTCGAATTGGGTAAAGATCTTACCTCTCCAGTGGGACCCTAAGCACAAAAGTCTAGCTACAAAGAGGGGTCAGATCAATAGGAACTGATCCGTCTCAAACCCAGTAAAGCAATCATCGGTGCTAAGGTCCTATAGGGTAGAGAATACGATAAAAATACCCATATTAAGCAACATGATTGCACCAAAAAAAGTTAAATTCCATCCTTTTGAGAAAACCGAAGAAAACAAAACACTGGAACGACAACCCTTTCCACAAAAATATTGTGTGGTAATCTCATTGACTGTTATTGTGGTCATCGTTTTTCTGCTATGGCCATTTCACTTTTCCGTCACATTTACTTAACCTAGCAAGTGTGCTGCATGGCATCCTGCTTTCAACACATATCAGGCTATCAAGTACGCATATGCAGATACCCTTAATGTTTCTAATTGTTGAATCTGTGCAGCTATACCAACTGCACATGGAGGATTACCTTTAGTGGCATCTCCACTAAATGTTATTGAGACATGGACAAGCTTGTTGAGCAACACGGCTAATATTATGTCTGCAAATGTGGTTGCCTTACAACTGTCCCTCCGTCAAAACGAAACTGTGTGTTTTCAGAAACTTGATAAAACTAGGGTAGGGTGGAGACATTGTAACAAAACAGTGGTTTATAACTGCACTGCAGACAATTCGGGTTGTGTGGCAAATTTCTCATCTATAAAAAAACTTGTTAAAAACTCTATAGCTATCTTTGTCCCGGAAATGGAAACTGTCTATTGAAAAATGTTCTGAGGACAGCAGGACTTTGGGGATCGCTTCGAGTTTATCAACATCACCGTTAAAGTGAAAGATTTTTATTTTGTGTGTGGAAGAAAGGCATATAAATGGCTACCAAGAAAGTGGTCCGGAAGTTGCTTTTTGGGCTACCTAGTTCCAGCTATACGACACACATTAACTTTACCTCAAGGGAAAATCCAAAATGTTCGAAAAGTTAAAAAACCTGCCAATCCAGTAGGCCGAATCGATGCATCATGGATATATCACCATGACCTGGCTCACGTCAGTGATAAAGGACTGTCCCATATGGCTCTCGGTGATGACGTCATATCATGGGCCAGCATAATACCTCAGTACGGAGCGGTAAAATCGATTTGGAAACTAAGAAAGTTGTCCAAGCTGCTTAAAACATTGAGCAATGCAACCTTTTCCACCTTGGAATTGGTGACAGATAAACTGACCGCTATGAGAGCAGTAATGCTTCAAAATTGTATGGCTTTCGATTTCACCCTGGTGGCGAAAGGAGGTACTTGCGTGTTAATCCAAAAGGAATGCTGTTCGTTTATCCCAGACAATGAACACAAAATAGATAGCCATCTCGAAGTAATTCAGCAAGTATCTGCCTTGACCAAGCCAGGTCAAAATCCTTTAACAGACTTTTTCCAGAGATGCTTTGGGGGATGGGGCAGTGTCCTAATGAATCTGTTGATTGCCATTTGCGTTGGAGCAGCAATATTGATGTTCTGTGGATGCTGCTTTGTCCCCTGCATGCGTGGACTGGTAAAAAGCACTACAGATGCCTCAGTCTCAAAGACCTTGTACCAACAAAGTACTGAATATGAAGAACTACTAAAATTGGAGGCAAAAGAATTGTTTACTTGACCCTAAGCCGAATGACTCTCTGACTGCAAGGCCCTGGGTAGAAATGGTCAAAATATGAAATGGACTTGTTTTAAACTCATTAAACAATAAAAATAAAGTATTAAAAGGGGGGAAATATTAGAGAAATGTACAAATTGTATAGTGTACAATTCTGCACTTAAAGGGTTAAGAGTTAATACATTTATTCTATGTAAAATGTGTAAATACTGGTGGTCTCTGTAAAAGCTGCTGATGCCTAAAAGTCTGTTGTTCTTGCTGTGGAATGTTGAGATAGGGGCCTCACACTAGCAACAGATAAATGTTGTGTTAGGAAGAGACAGTTACAGGACCATTACTCAGAAACTGGGTTTGACAGGGCGAGCCCTGTGGTCAAGTTAAATTTTGAGAGATGTTTTTGTAAGTCAGCAATTATCTGATAAGCACCTGCTGTGTACGTGCAAAGAACTGTATAAAAACAGCAGGCTGAGCTATTAAAAATCAGACAAACCTTGTACCTACATGCTTTGTTTCCTTGCTGCAAGTAATAAAGAATGCCTTGCTGAACCTTATGTGAATTGATCTTTGTATTTTCTTTAACAGCGGTAAATTTTTGTATAGAGATGTTAATACTTTTAGCCAGAAGTTAGGTACTGCATCTGAGCCTGGGGTTTTCCAGTTAGGAGCTTTTCTTAATTTTGTTTAAATTTCTCTAACTTTACTTCATCCCATTTCATATCCTGTTTCCTTTACTTCTTTTATCGATTCAGCTTCTTTGTTATGTTACAGAGGGTCTTCATAGATATTTCTCCAAAATGTGTGCCTTTATTCTTTTTAGGTGGTGTTTCTATTCCTTTTGCTTTGTTCTCAATTCTCTATAAAATGTTTTTGGGTCATTAATGAATTGCTTATTTTGTATTTTTTCCTTTACATTTATCCGCATATCTTTTAAGTTTTTATGTCTGTGCTGATATCTTTAGTTTAACAGTGTATGATAGGATCCTGGTGTATTCTGATACTGCGTGTTGCTTTTATCACGTCTACCTTTCTAAGAATTTCTGTTAAACTGCTCCCTCTTCTATACTCTTCTAATAGTAACACTTCTTGTCTTAAATGTCTTGTACCTTTCTCTATTCGATGCTTCCATGATGGCATTTGAGGTCTTCCCTTCTTTTCCCTTATTGCTCTGTGTTTTTGTGGTAAGACTTTACCTGTTATAAATTTAGCTTCACAGTAATATATCCTATCAAATTCTGTTATATCACATGAATTTATTGTTAATAGTCTTTATTACTGTGTTCATCTGTTTTATCAGATGTCTAAAACATTTTAGGTCTTATTTACTTTCTACAATCTATTTCTTTCATCGATCTTAATCTAAATTAAATCAACCAACTCTTCCCTTAGATTATTTGCTTCTAACCCGAGGGCACATTCTTTGCTCGCTGCTCCTGAGGCATTCTACTGATAGTTTCAAAACATCTTCCTTTGACATATTCTCTTCAGCTGTATCCTACCTCATCCATTGCTCTTTCATTTGGGAACTCACTGGCCTATCACTCCACAACACTGACTGTCTCAGAGTTGCTAATGTTTCCTGTTTCTTCCTCTGCTGTGCAACTCCAACTGAACTTTTGCACTAGTTTCCTACTGAAGGCTCCAGAACATCTCCATGTGGCAAATGATCAGCTGCTTCCTTTTCTACTTCTTTCTCCTTAACTGGAGACTCATTGTTCCACCATGCTGTGACATTATCAGAGTTGGATTTTCTACACTAAAATCTTCCACTTCACAGGTAATCCAAAACTTCAGCTTCTATTTATTTAACGTCTCCATTAATAATCTTCTTTTCTCCTTAATTTTCTTATTTTCTGTATTGTGAAGTTTTCCATATCCTGATGCCTTTGCCTGTATTTCTCTTCAAATATCTTTGGTGCTGCTTTTTTTTACTGATTAGTTTTGTTTTCTCCTTTGCATAAATATTACACCATATCAAATCTCTCTTTCGTTCCCATGTCCATATTTCTTCTTCAGATATCTCCTGCTCCACCTGTTTCTCCTTAATTTGGGGACTTTTTGTTCAATCATAATGTGACAAAACCTGTGTGAGACTTTCTACACTAAATCCTTCACTTCACAGGGATTCCATAACTTCAGCTTCTGTTTTACTTTACTAATCTTCTGTTTGTTTTACTTTACTAATCTCTTCTACGTTTCCCTTTGTGATTTTATTTTTTGTATTGTGAAATTTTCTACATTTGTGTGCCTTTGCCTGTATTTCTCTTCAAATACCTTTGAAACTGGTGTTTTTGCATTGATTAGTTTGGCTTTCACCTTTGCATAAAAACTGCACAATAACAGATCTCTCTTTCTTTCCCATGTCCATGTTTCTTTTTTACATCTCACTTCCTCTGTCGATTCTTTTTCCAAGTGGCCCAAAGTGTCTTTCTCTATATAATGTTTTTCATGCATCCATTGTATTAATGAACACAACTCTGCACTTGAAGCTTTTGACAGTTTTTCTTGTACAAGTATTTTTCTTTCTTCTAATTTCTCTCAACCTTTTTAAATATCTTTTATCTGGAAATTATGGGCTTCTTGCATAATACTAATAATACATAATATCTTCTTTATCCGCAACAGTCCACTCTACCACTTTTATAGCCTGTCAGTTTGTGTGTTTTTAGTGGACTACTATGTCCTTCTACAACAAGGGGCTATCCCCCCACTGAGCCTGGCCTAAGACCACTGTAGAATTTTTGCGTATCGTGAGAATTCTACACTGTCATTTTTTCAAGTGCAGTTACCACTGCACATACTAGGATTGGGCATTTTTTTATCCTGGAACTAGTGTACCCAGCTGTCATTTTATTCTTTAACCTACCTCTGTCCATGATACATGTGATATACAATACAGACAAAATATCAGTGTCGTCTTGGTGAAATTTTGCGAAAACAGGGTGCACCATGTGAAAGAACTCACCAAGACTTCAGGATGAATTCAATTCCAGCAATACTACTCTCCTTTTCTTGCTGATTTTATTATAACTCCTTTCAGACCCTTATCTGTCTGTCTGCTGTGTCTCTTCTCCTCTGCCCTGCAGCTTACTGTAGGTTTATATGCCTGCATATAAGTAGGACATACTTTTCATTTGGCATCCCTAGGTCTTCCTATTATTTAGGAAATCTTTGTGCACAGATGATGTAGCCTTCTACCTACTGTACTTCTCTGATATCCTTTACATAATGTGCCTTCACATCACCACACAATCCGTTATCTGGGATAAACTGCCTTCTGTCCATTCCCTTCTCCAGCATTCCTCTTTGGTGAATATGTTTCCCATTTCTGCCAATTCTGGAGTGTGCACAGTATTGTCTGCATATGCATTTTATTTATGTATATGTTAGTGACAAGAAATGTCTGTCAAAACTGGCAGACATTTGAGCTACTGATTTGAACTTTGTGCACATGCCTGCTACATGAGATTGTGGTACACATTACCTTTACTAATTGTATCCTTCCTTTTGCATCTTGTTTGGCCATTTGTTCCAACCTCCTCTCTCTGTAAAATTGCAGAATTGTTTAAAATGTTTATAGTTGGCACAGTTATGCCCAGTTGTTTACCATGACTGTCTCTTCTTACTTACAGCCAGGTAAGCTTCCTTTCAGATTGTCACATAGTGCCAACTTTCTTGTAAGTGTTTACTACAGTAGTGTTTGGTCTTTTCAGCCAAGCACCGCTATGACAGAGCAGTGCTGCAGCCTTCTTGTTTCAGCATTGCTTCTCATAGGGAAATGTCTGGTGACCTCAAAGAACGTGTATTTAACAATGATGTCCCTCAGGAATTACTCCTGGGACCACTCCTCTTTGGTATCTATTTTTCTGACATTAATACAGACAACAAAGGCTTGTGGTTGATGAAGTTTGCCTATGACTGTAAACTTGGAGTAGTTATAAATACCCTCAAATGACCTAGATGACTTGCATATTCTCCAAGAGGTCTAACTCATGCTAACAAAAGGTATTTGGACCATGGTCTGAAACTAAATACCAAAAAATGCAGCATTGTGTCCTTTGGCAAGCCTGGGCATTCCTGTTCATATTACATAGGCAATACCCCCATAAAAATGACTCTGTCATTAGGTATTTGGACACATTAATTGACAATGAACTACCCTTTGACCACTGATGTCACAATATCCTTTTAAATAGCCAGACTAATCAACAGGGGCATATTTTCTTTATTCAACAAAGTCATGCATATTTTCTTTATTCAACAAAGTCATTGTCCTTCTCTATTCCTCCTTTATCAGGTCAATAAGAGAATGTAATGCTCCCCCCTTTGGTATGACCTTGGATAGGCATATGATCTTCAGATAAGATGTGGCCTGTATTTACATGCACACAGTGTGACTCTCTGATGGGGTTTTAAAATCAGAAGCCAGGGAAATCATTTAATGTATTTCCTGGTGTCTACACGCAAGTTAACTGATACAACCACTTACAGCTGCCTTCTGCATTGCCTCTTCTGTTTATAAATTTAATTTTCTACTTTGAGTAAACTATATGTTTATTTCTTTGTTTTGAGAAATCAGTTTGCCTGGTGTTTTGGGCATCCTGAATTTAAGTGGTATCTTATCTAGGTGAGAAATTGATAAATTATTCCCAGTCTAGAGAAAAATGTAGCATTTGGGTTTCAGATTTCACTTGCTTTTCATTGTTATCTTGCTTCCTCAACTGTTACTTACTACACAGAATTTGGCTTGACCTTGTCTTCTGATAAGACTCAACCTGTATGTACTTGCACTCCATGTTTGACTCAAGTTTTGAAATCACAAAAGAAGCCACGGAAGTCATTTAATTTATTTCTTTGTGTCTGCACTTAAGCTGACTAATTGATATAGCCATTAAGAGCTGCTTTCTGCATTGCCTGTTTTGTTTATGCATTTTCTTTTCTGCTTTGAGAAATCTGTTGGCCTGCTGATTTTCCTACTCATCTTCCCTGTCCCTGTTGTGCTTTTAAACCTGGTGGCATTTATGCCAGTCTCATCTCATCTACTTATTCTACTGAGCACGGAAAGATCAAACTGGGAAGGCCCTCCCCTTAGACTCTATAAGACAGAGTTAGCCTCTGTTGCATATCACACCACTCAGTGCACATTGCAATATTCAGCGTATTAATCCATTCTTTCCAGCCTACTTTTAAAATCTGCAACATATGGGACTAGACTAACAATGGCTGGAGAGCTTGGGAACTGCTTTCCATGAATCAGTTTAGGATTAGTAACATTGCTTCTATTTTGCTCAAGATAAGAGAAGGAGCAGAGAGAAATTACTTCCCGACTTTCTTAATGATTACCAGCCATTGGAAAGCCTGAAATGTGCTTCTTAGGAACCAGCTTTGGATTTATGCTACTGTTTTGCTCCTGGTGATAGAAGGAACAGAGGGCAGCTGATTCTTGCAGGTCTCTGATTGGACAGTCTGTACTGGACTTCACTGAGCAGTCTGGTTGTAGTTTTGATGAGAATCTCTTCAGGGCCTTTCTGCAGCTTGGCTTTCTTGTATCTCCAGATGCTGTAGGCTTTATCCATAGTCTCTAACAAGAAAAGACAAAGTGTACTGAACCCATTAACATCTGTGTTAGCACTACTTCTCAGGAAGCAGTTTGGGATTAGTGCTACTCTTTGCTTCCAATGACAGAAGGAGCAAAGCATCACTGATTCCTAGTTCTGTGCAGCTGTGCTGAGACCAGCACTGTCTTCACTGCCAGACAGACAGCATCTCCAAGTAATCAAGCCAAAACCTCATAAGTGCTACTCTCCTTTCAATCCACATTAGTATGCATCTGGGACCATAGATTTGCTCTTTACAACTGCATCTATAGCCAGCTTAGTTGAAATGGGCATTATGAGACAATATATCAATTGTCTAATGTTTACTAACAATCATCCACTACTTAAACTGACACAGCATGTGAGAGACGTAGTTATAAAATGTTACTGAAGGAAAGCACCACTCTATGCTTATCACACACAACACAGACCAAACACATAGGCTTACTTATACTGTGTGTCTTAAAAGTAACCTCCATTAACTGCAAAGGTCTCCTAAATGTAACCGAAGATAAAGAAACAAGAAAAACTGCCTCTGATGGCTGCTTTACTGATGACCCCTTTTGGTCAACTCTCGCCAGGTGAAGGGAACAAATGGCAGATAGAATGAAAGAAGACCAAATGACTGTTAAGACACCCAGGGCAAAAAAATATACATTCTTTAATCAGATCACATCTGAACCTTCTGTAACTTAGGCCACTCAGACTAATCTAATCTAGTTCTTCTAATCTTTTTAACTCTTCATTTTTATGTTTCCAATCATAGTATTTTCCTATTATTTTACTTTTGCACTTTCCTGTATTCTCTATCTTTAACTCTTTTCAAATGATTTCAAACTGTAGTCTCATCCTGCAATATACATTTCAAAAGGCTATTAAAAAAAGGAACAGCACCACAAATTTTCTAGATTTTATAAAACTGTCCAGTTGCCCGAAGGGTTTTATTTGTTGTTGCAGTTTTCATACTGTTTATAAAAGCCAACCAATTGTCCAACATGACTCTCAGATTTCAGATACAATCCTACTATAATGGTATTTCACTTGTCTTTAAGTGAAACTGTCATTTTTTTGTATCATTTTTACATGTCACACTTCTAAACGATAAGAAACTATCTTAACTTGCAACATTTACTGTATATACTGTTGATAATCAATATCTTGTTATTGTATTAAAGCCAACAACCTGTAATGGTGTTTACTATTGCTGCAACTTTGTATCTCTATTTATCATGTACATGATGTGGAGCTTTTCTCCCTGGGCATCCGCTAAAAAAGGACCTGCGTCCAGTCGGAATTTCCTGGTAAACAAATGTAAATAAATAAATAAATATTATGTGATTGTTTTTCTCTCCCTTTTTGGCATATGACTGATAATTTTATTTCTTACTCATTCAATGTGTTCAAAGTGTTTCCCACATTTTTAGCAACATGGTAATCCCAATAAACATTTTTTTCTGTCTTGTAGTATAATCCTTGACAAATCACTGAAAGAATGTTACTCTCTTGTTACCAACACATTAAATTTAATTTCCTTAAAATGTGGTGCAACTTAGAAGAATGAACTTTGTACAGCAGAGGTGTGTGACTACATTTAAATGCCTCTATTGTTCTTACTGACATGACTACATTTAAATGCCTCTACTTTTCTTACTGACATAATGTCCAGTAAGTTATCGGTCTTGAAAGTAAAGTAACATTCCTCTTTCATATTATGGTAATCTAGAAATTATTTAAATCTGTTTTCAGTGATATTTCTTAGCAAAACTGTTCTCCAAATCTCTTAGGTAAACAACAGCTTTCCAAGGAATGTAGCATTCATTTTTCTGTCATCCAGATGCATATTACAAAATTTTCTGGAGGTATTTCAGGTCCTGAACCCTAGCATTACATAATCTCTACCATTTGGTAACATTAATTATAGGTCTTCACAAAAGTAATTACAAAGTAGTCTATTTATTTCCTAGTCACAGTCTTTTAGCCAGAACTATCATATACAGCATATTATTTTTCCATACAGTCTTCCCACAAACTTTGTTTCTTACGGCAGTCTGTACTTTTGGATATGGCAACATTATTTCTCTACAGTCTAACATTCCTGTTTCTCTCTGAGTTAAAAAAAAAACTTTCTAAGAGTAAGTTAACTAGTTTAGTCATAATATTGCTGGCTAATATTCAGTTTTCCTGTTTTGTGTGCCTTCTATCTGAAGTAAACATTTTTTCTTTTCCAGATAAGCGCTAGTTATTTTGTAAGCTTATCCCTTAGGTTAAGCACAGAATGCTTCTAATTAATTAAAAATAAACCACCTTACATATGGTGCTAACCCTAACACTACAAATTACCTTATAAAAAACTCTTTCCCTAACAGCATGACTACAAAACACACTTGTGTGCACATCCCCACCACACACACTTCACAAACACATAACATATGTCTGTACTCTTGGCTAGTCCTTACTCTAATCGGCGATGCACACAAGCCTCCTCTTAATGTAGAAACTGTGAAAAACTGAAAGGCTGTCAGCCCAGCTAGACAGAATTTTATAGATAATTCTATATCATTGTAAATATTAATATAATCCACAGAATGTTTTACAAATGTAAGAAAACTAAATGTAAGAAAAACTGTGTTATATGTTCTGAACTTCAAAAATGTAACCACAGTGCACCCAGCTGAATGAAAGCTGATAAAGTAAAGCATTTTATGACTGTTTGATCTCAAAGCCTGGAGACAGGTTGTCTGGATGAAGGGATTCCTTCTATTATTTTCAGACCAGAGATAATTACAAGGTTTTGAATGTATAATTTCTTTTATTGCTGTGGCTTCCTGGCCAGGTGCAGGCTTACTAAGAAATCTAAATTTAGAGTTTCTGGTAGCCTGGGGAACCAAAGAAGTGTCAAGAATGATGTAATCTAAAATGAGTCAGCAGTGATGAATTATCAATTTAAGAGATGTCTGAGAGAAAGAGAAAGCATTTTGCATTTGTCTTCAGAATTGACATCATCACCAGCACTCTGCCTTTGCTCCATATGTATGTAAGTTTATTTAGAACAGTATTGCTCTTAGTTAGATAGGAATTTATGGTATAGCTATATCGTAAATAAAACCTCTTTAATCGAATAGAATGAATAAAACATGTATAAGTTAAGAGCTTTTCGTCCCACCTAGTTATAGGACTTCTTCAGACAAAGAAACCTTGCAAAAACTACAGTTTATATCCTAGTGCAGCGTGTCGGAATTACAAACACTGCAGCTGATTAAAATGCTCATTAAACACTGAGTAGTTTGAAATGACAAATAAAACCATATAACCGTGTTTACCATTAAAGCAGTTTAACCGAATACTTCCCTAACATAAACAAAAACATATCAATAACCATTAAAATGGTATAAATATTTTAAAAATATTAAAAAATGTTTAACGTATATTTTATGCGTTAATAGCAGTGGCTCTATAATAATGAAAATAGCCTGCATCCAATAAATACATTTAAAACACATGTATAGACATTGGACAAAAAACCTTGTTTAATAAACATAGGTGTAGTATACACTAGCATGTATGAAAGGGGGGGGCAGGAATGTTATAGATGACATCATAAAAACCAAATGAATACAGAAAATACCTATACATAAAACAGATCAGTGTTGTCAATTTAAAACAAGTGACTAGTTCAATGAATCTCAAAAATGGAAATTTTCTCTTATATTGGGGATAGATCTATTCTGTACATTGAAATAAGAAATATGAATTATGAATACATGAATGTATAGATGTATCAATACATGAATATACCTACATATAGTTGGTCTAGGTAATATATATGTATAGATATGTCCTCATCGACGCAAACTTCTTAACTTCAATATTGGGTAAAGGGAGCATATTTCATTAAGTCCAAGAATAACACTAGCATTACAACGTATCTGCCAGTATAATTCCAAGACCTCTAGTTGTGCATGATATGGTCCACCCCTACCATCTGAAAGAACACAATCGATTGCTCTAAACAGAAATTTGTGATTCGGATTTTCCACTATATGTTTTGCTAATGCATTTTCAAGTTTATTTTTCTTAATAGCATACAGGTGTTCACAAGACACGTGCACAAAGTTTTCTGTCAGTTTTCCCAAAATAAAATGCAGGGCATTGTTGACACTGGGCTAGATACACTACACCTTTAGACTGACAGGTAAATTTGTGTCTCACCTCATAGGTAACATTCCTAATACAAAAAGTTTCCCCAGTATTCATATAAGAGCAGTAATTACACATATTACATTGGAACATACCTTTCCTCCATGGCAGTCCCTGTACGTTACTCTCCATAATTTGTTTAAGATTTTTGCCTCTTTTCCAAACTATTTTTGGTTTATCAGGTAGTTTATTTCCTAAATCTTTATCACTATTGATTATGGGCCAATTTTCATTGATTATCAGTGTGATGACCTCACTATCAATACTAAAGGGAGTTATGAATGCCAGTCTTACTAATGAAGTATCTAGGTTTTGAGCCTGTACCACCAAGAATAGCTTGGTAAGTACCTGATTCTCTTTTTGTTTTTACTTCATTAACCAGACTGTCTATGAGTTGTTTTGGATAACCGCGTCTCATAAACATTTATTTAAGTAATTGGCACTCTTCAAGAAAATCCACATCTCTGGAGACCATACGGGCTGCTCTAACCAATTGGCCTTTTACTACTGATCTCTTCTGATACCAAGGGTGGTTAGTACTGTAATGGAGAAAGGTGTTAGAATATGTTTCTTTACTATAGATTTTAGCACAGAATGATCTATTCTCATGGTCTTTCCATAAATCTACATCTAAATAAGCAATTCTTTCATTGCTATATGTGTGGGTGAAAGACAGGAAACCAGAACTGATGTTGAAGAATGAAACCAAGTCAAGCGCTGTTTGTTCGTCTCTTTCCATTAAAATAAAAATATCATTAAGGAAACGTGTATAAAATTTAATTTTATTCATCATTTGGTCATTCTTCCCTATCACTTCCTGTTCCCAGTAAGCCATGACTAAATTAGCAAAGCTCCCCCCACATGGGGAGCCCATGGCTACACTTATTTTCTGTAGATAGGTTTTGTTATTGAAAATCAAAAAGTTATATGATAAAACTAAATCCAACATTTCTTCTATCAAGGTAATTTCGGACTGCTTAGCCCATCTTTTCCATAACATGAAACTCACCCATTCTATACCGTCTTGGGGGGGATACATGTATACAAGTCTCTCACGTCGACAGTTAAGAAATTTAGACTGTCATTGAACTAGAGATTGTTAATGTTTTGAAGGAATGACCAAGAATTTTTACATATTGCTTTCTCTTGTTGTACATATTTTTGTAATATATTATCCACCATTTTCGCACAAGGATATGTGATACTATTTCTGGCATCAACTAAAGGTCTCATGGGGGGGGGATCAACTAATGACTTATGAATTTTAGGAATTCTGAAAAGGTTTGGAGTTCTAGGTGTTAACATGGTCAAATAATTTAATGTTGACAAGTCTATTCTTCCTTCTATAAAGAAGTTATTAAATAATGACCAAATTCTAGAATATGCTTGCTGTAATTCGTTTCTAGATGTTTCTTGATAATCATCGCTATTTAATATACTCGACATTTTGTCAGTATATTGTTCCTGTGTCATAAAGTACAGTTGTGTACCTACCATAAATGTAGATGTTCGAATGTATTCACTGTTGCAGTCATTACACTTGGGTTATCCTGCTGGCAGGCTACTTGCATTCGGCCTGAATTCCAAAGTCCTGGTCCGGCGTCGGTTGCTGTCGCCTCTTCCCTGACGTCAGAGCGCCAGGGGTATAAAAGATGCAACCAATGCCATTTTCTTCAGTTTTTCTTGCCCCAGATGTCAGGTGCCCCCAAAAGGGTAGGCTAAAAAAAACATTGCTTATAAAAGCATGCACTAACATAAACAATACCTTCATCGACAAGCAAATACACCACATAGGTTGTATAGGATGGAGAAGTACACATAAGTCCCAGCAAATAAGGGGGTATGGTGGGTGGGTAACCTGGAGTGCAACAGTGAATACACTCGAACATCTACATTTATGGTAGGTACACAACTGTACTATGTTCATCGTGTTTCACTGTTGCAGTCATTACACTTGGGTTGAATCCCAAAGCTGAGGTAGGGCGGCTGGGTCTAAATAGAATTAGGAGTGGCTATAAGGCCCTGCAGAACTGCAGTGGCAAAGCCTGCTCTGGATTTAGAGTAAAGAGGTAACTGGTAGTGCTTAGTAAAAGTGTGCACTGAAGTCCAAGTTGCAGCCTCCAAAATATCCTTGGTTGGTACTCCTCTGAGGAAGGCTGCTGAGGTGGCTGCTGCCCTGGTAGAATGTGGTCTAATGCCCTTAGGCACTGATTTGCCATGTTGTGAATAGCAGAAACGAATGCAGTGTCCTATCCATTTTGAAATAGCCTGCTTTGAGATAGCCTTTCCTTGTGATCCTGCAGCATATGCCACTAAAAGTTGCTCAGTCTTTCTGAAAGCTTTAGTTTTGTCCAAGTAGAAGCGTAGCTGTCTGTGTATGTCCAAAGAATGCAGAAGTGTCTCCCCTTTATTCTGTGGGCTTGGATAAAAAGTAGGCAAATGAATGGTTTGGTTAAGAGCCACACTGGACACTACCTTAGGCATAAATGTTGGGTTTGTCCTTAGATAAACCCTGTCCAGATGAAAGATAATAAAAGGTTCCACAGCCATTAATGCCTGTAACACTGAGACTCTTCTTGCTGAAGTTATTGCTAGGAGCAGAGCTGTTTTCCATGATATGAATTTTATCTCAGCTGTATTGGCTGGCTCAAAAGGAGGCAGTGTGAGTTTTTCCAAGACAAAATTGAGGTCCCATGCAGGTATTGGTGCTCTCCTTGGAGGTCTTATGTTTTTGGTCCCCCCTGAGGAACTGCCTAAGCAATGGATGTGAAAAAAATGGTGGTTCTGTATTGTAATGAGCTGAAATGGCAGAGGCATGGATCTTAATTGATGAGAAGGATAGGCCTTTGTCCAGCATCTCAGTCAGATATTGTAAAATCTGAGGAATATTTGGTACAAGCATGTCAATTCCTTGCGCCTGGTTCCAAGCACAGAATCTCTTCCATTTTTCTGCATAAGATTTTCTGGTGCTGGGCCTCCTGGCCTCCAAAATAACATCCATAACCGCTTTAGAGAGAGGTGTATTCTGAATGGCTACACTATCCGCCATGCAGCTAGATTTAGGGTTCTGAGTTGGCTGTGCAGGATTTGATTGTTTTGTTGGGTCAGTAAATGAGGAATTTGAAGCAATGTCCAGGCAGGCCTTGAGACAAGCTCCTTAGGATTCGGTACCAGTGTTGGCGAGGCCAATCCGGGGCAATCAGTATCATTTGTGGCTTCTCTTGTCTGACCTTTAGGAGTACCTTGGGGAGGAGAGGCAGTGGAGGAAAGGCATATACTGTAAGGTTGTTCCAGCTGAATGACAAAGCATCCACTTTCCATGCTTGTTTGTGATAAGTCCTTGTGCAGAATCTCTGAAGTTGGCAGTTGTGAGGGGAAGCAAAAAGATCTATGTCTGGGCATCCCCATTTCCTTGTTATCATGCTGAAAATTTGTGGATCTAGTTTCCACTCGTGGGTCCATGGGGTTTCTGCTTAGTTTGTCTGCCAGTGCATTTGTTTTTCCTGGCAGAAATTGTGCTTGCAGGTGAACTTGGTAAGTCAATGCTGTGTTCCACAAAAATCATAGCTTGTCTGCAGAGGGGGTAGGAATGTGTGACCCCCTGCTTGTTTATGTACCACATGTCTGTGGTGTTGTCTATCTATCTATCAGCTGTCCTGGATGAAGTAGGTCCTTGAAGGCGGTCAGGGCATTTTGAACAGCTAGCATCTCTTTTTGATTGATGTGAAGATGCCTTTGGCTTGGGCGCCATGTGCCCTGAATATATTTTCCTGCCATGTGGGCCCCCCAGGCATAATTTGAAGCATCTGTCGTTAGTGTTTGCCTGACTGTGGGTAAAGTGAATGGCTGTCCCTTGTTGTGGTGACAGGCCTGTGCCCACCATAGAAACTCCTGTTGTAGGCAGGGAATGAGTGAAATGAATGATTCCAGGCTGTGGCAATGTTGAGTCCAAACACTTTTTAGATACCATTGTAGTTTCCTCATATGCAGTCTTGCATATGGAATTAGCAGAATGCAGGAGGCCATGTAGCCCAGAGCCTGCAGAATTTTTTTGCAGATAACTGGTCTTTGTTGACATGCTTTCGAAGTAAGAAGTCAGTCGCCTTTGTTTGTCTGGCATGAGATAAGCCACCTGGGCAGTTGTATTTAAGCTTGCACCCAGGAATATTATCTATTGAGAGGGTACAAGTTTTGATTTCTTTTCGTTTGCTGTGTACTCTAGGCAAATTAGTAATCTTTTTACAAACACCAGATGCTTTACTAGAATGTCTTCGGTCTCTGCTTGAATAAGGCAGTCGTCCAAGTAGGGATATATTTGAATTCCTCTTTGTCTGCAAAATGCAATTACTGGTGCCAGGCATTTTGTGAAGACCCTGGGTGCAGTAGATAAGCCAAAGGGCAGTGCAGAGAATTGGTAGTGCATTGAGCCAGCTATGAATCTGAGGTATCTTCTGCAAGATTGTCTGACTGGGACATGCAGGTATGCCTCTTTGAGGTCCAAAGTTACAAGCCAAGCCTTCTTGCCCAGCATGGGCAGAAGCTGCTGAAGAGTCAACATTTTGAATTTCAGAACGTCCAGAAAAGTATTTAGAATAGACAGGTCCAGAATTGGTCTCCATGCTTTGTCCTTTCTTGGTACTAAGAAAAGTCTTGAGTAAAATCCTTGTCCCTGCTCTTGTTGAGGCACTGGCTGAATAGCCCTCATGTCCATGAGAGATGAAACTTGTTTTTGTGCCACTACCCATTGATTGTGTGGCAGGTCTGGCATAACTTTTGCCTTTGGAAGGGTGTGAAAGTGGAACCTGTAGCCCTGAGAGACTATATTTAAGACCCATTTGCCCTGGGTGATCATGTGCCAATTTTGTGAAAAAAGTGCTAGCTTTCCCCCTAAGGGTGCTGCCAAAAAATAAATGCTTGGCATTGGCAGAGGGAAGTCATTGGGATTGTTTCCTATATGGCTGTGATTTGTCTTCTCCGCTTTTGGAGGTAGAAGCACCCCATTGTTTGGGCCTGTATGAGCCCTGGGGCTGTTGTCTGCCTCTAGGGTGTCTGTATCTGCCTCTTTGTGGCCTGTCTGACACGGGAAAGGACCAATTCTTAGAAGGCCAGTTCCTGCTAAATCTGGGTGGCTGTACCTGTAAGAAATCCTTTACTGTCTGCATAGATTTAGCTTTATCCTACATTTTCTTCAACACCTCTTCTGCCTTAACACCAAATAAAGTATCATGCTGTAATGCAGCATCCAATAATTTTGCTTCAACATGATCAGGCAGAGTCTGTTCCTTTAACCAAGCATGCCTTCTAATGACATAACCTGTTACAGCGGGACCTGCAAGAGGCCTCCAGTGAATCATAATCACATTGCAAAGTATGTTTTCCCACTTGTTCAGCTGCATGCAATAAATCCTGCATTTCCTTGTTCTCAGAACATTCAGAATTTGTCAACATTTTCTGTTTTAGCAGAGACATTAAGTATTACTGATATTTAAGCATATGAAACTGACAATTTTAAAGCCCTTACAGCCAAGGTAGCAGAAGTGTAAACTTTTTCCCCCATCTGTCCAGTGCCCTAGAATCTCTATCTGAGGGGACAGGGTTTTTTGCAGTAGCAGCCTTAACCCCTTTGGGACCCTGAGAAATAGTTTCTGGGTCAGCAGCAGGGTTTTTATACAGAAATTTATGTGAATCTGATACCCCGTAGTATCTGTCTGTCTTAACAGGTGCAAGAGGTAAAGAGTCGGGAGACAGGCCTGACTCTGAAAATACATCATCTACAATGTCTAGAACAGGTGGAATAGCAAGAGGTCTGTGCTGAGGTAGTAAAAGAAAGTCTCTGAGCCTTTTCTTAGAATCTGAGTAATCTTGGCTCTCCCAGTGGAAATGCTCCCTCATGGTATGCAGGGTTTCCCTAAATGAGTAATCCTCAGGAGGAGAAGCTGAAGGAATAGATTCTTCAGCATCAGAATCCTCAAAGGGAGGAATAGAGCATCGCTGTTCTGAAGAGGAGTCAGAGGAAATGGAAACCTGATCAGAGGAATCATATTCAGTGTCTTGCCTAGGCCTCTTAACTGGAGGAGGATGGGAACCCCTGATCAAAGTAACTAGGTCTTCGGCCATTTTGAGCATCTGTTTCTTAGGCATGGAAATCTGTCCTGGAGAATGCTGTACTTGTTTCCTTGTCTTTAAAACTGTTTTAGACTTTGTCTTGGAAGCTGAAGTTGGCTTGATATAAAGCTGTGTAGGTCTGAAAACACCCTCAGAAGCCGATGCCTGCTCAGTGGCTCCGGACCCATCTGAGGGATTAGTTTCCGAAGGCCCAATACCTTGAGTATCCAGAGGCCTAGTTGTCTCCACGTGGGAGTCGGAGGCGGCCTGTGGCTCTGAGGTAGCGGGTGTCAGGGGCTGCGAAAGAGCCTCACTGAGAACCGGCGACTGGCCTAGAAGAGGCTTCGTCATCGGGTCTTGACCTCGGACACCTCTCCTTTTCTTTTTCCTTGCGCTTTTTATGAACTCTGGTCGTCGGCTGTTCCGACGGCATTATGTAGTTAAACCTTCGGCCAAAGTAATGAAAAGCAAAATCGTACCGACCCTTAATAGTGCGTTGGTTAAATCTAGCACAAAACCGACAACTAGCAACGTCATGGTCAGGGCCTAGGCAAGGAATACAGTAAGAATGAAAATCCTTATGAGGTATTTGCTTCCCACAAGAAATACAATTGTTAACTTTTTCTGACATCGGTCTGGAGCAAGAAAAAAGTTTCCCCAACGGGGTACTTAGCTTTATAGAAGACTTTGGATCTGAAATTCAATTTCGAAAATCTCAGGAATCATCCAACCGGCACTTGCGAACTGCTTTTGCTTCGGGCACTGCGCGGCAAGAAAGACTGAAGAAAATGGCGTCGGCAGCATCTTTTATACCCCTGGCGCTCTGACGTCAGGGAAGAGGCGACAGCAACCGACGCTGGACCAGGACTTTGGAATTCAGGCTGACTGTGGGTATCCTGCCAGCAGGATAACCCAAGTGTAATGACTGCAACAGTGAAAAACTATGAACATCGACTAGTCCCCCTCCCTTATCCGGTTGCATGAATCTAACCCGTTTCCATCAATAATTGTAAAGCTGTTTTTTCATGTGTAGTAACATTGAACGACATATTTTTCCTATAAATATTAGAACACAACATATTTCTTAGCTCTATCTCACATATTTTTTCAAATAAATTCAAAACAGGATGCATTGGTGGTAGAAATGTACTAGCAATGTAAAAGTTGTTGGCTTCTGTTTGTTCATCGCCGAAAAACACTTTCAAATTTATTTTCTTAAGAAATAATTTTAAATCAACTATGTGGAACCCCCAGGCATAATCTGAAGCATCTGTCGTTAGTGTTTGCCTGGCTGTGGATAAAGTGAATGGCTGTCCCTTGTTGTGGTGATAGGCCTGTGCCCACCATAGAAACTCCTGTTGTAGGCAGGGAATGAGTGAAATGAATGATTCCAGGCTGTGGCAATGTTGAGTCCAAACACTTTTTAGATACCATTCTAGTTTCCTCATATGCAGTCTTGCATATGGAATTAGCAGAATGCAGGAGGCCATGTAGCCCAGAGCCTGCAGAATTTTTTTGCAGATAACTGGGTCTTTGTTGACATGCTTTCGAAGTAAGAAGTCAGTCGCCTTTGTTTGTCTGGCATGAGATAAGCCACCTGGGCAGTTGTATTTAAGCTTGCACCCAGGAATATTATCCATTGAGAGGGTACAAGTTTTGATTTCTTTTCGTTTGCTGTGTACCCTAGGCAAATTAGTAGTCTTTTTACAAACATCAGATGCTTTACTAGAATGTCTTCGGTCTCTGCTTGACTAAGGCAGTCGTCCAAGTAGGGATATATTTAAATTCCTCTTTGTCTGCAAAATGCAATTACTGGTGCCAGGCATTTTGTGAAAACCCTGGGCGCAGTAGATAAGCCAAAGGGCAGTGCAGAGAATTGGTAGTGCATTGAGCCAGCTATGAATCTGAGGTATCTTCTGCAAGATTGTCTGATTGGGACATGCAGGTATGCCTCTTTGAGGTCCAAAGTTACAAGCCAAGCCTTCTTGCCCAGCATGGGCAGAAACTGCTTAAGAGTCAACATTTTGAATTTCGGAACGTCCAGAAAAGTATTTAGAATAGACAGGTCCAGAATTGGTCTCCATGCTTTGTCCTTTCTTGGTACTAAGAAAAGTCTTGAGTAAAATCCTTGTCCCTGCTCTTTTTGAGGCACTGGCTGAATAGCCCTCATGTCCATGAGAGATGAAACTTGTTTTTGTGCCACTACCCATTGATTGTGTGGCAGGTCTGGCATAACTTTTGCCTTTGGAAGGGTGTGAAAGTGGAACCTGTAGCCCGGAGAGACTATATTTAAGACCCATTTGTCCTGGGTGATCATGTGCCAATTTTGTGAAAAAAGTACTAGCTTTCCCCCTAAGGGTGCTGCCAAAAGATAAATGCTTGGCATTGGCAGAGGGAAGTCATTGGGATTGTTTCCTATATGGCTGTGATTTGTCTTCTCCGCTTTTGGAGGTAGAAGCACCCCATTGTTTGGGCCTGTATGAGCCCTAGGGCTGTCGTCTGCCTCTAGGCCGTCTGTATCTGCCTCTTTGTGGCCTGTCTGACACGGGAAAGGACCAATTCTTAGAAGGCCAGTTCCTGCTAAATCTGGGTGGCTGTACCTGTAAGAAATCCTTTACTGTCTGCATAGATTTAGCTTTATCCTACATTTTCTTCAACACCTCTTCTGCCTTAACACCAAATAAAGTATCATGCTGTAATGCAGCATCCAATAATTTTGCTTCAACATGATCAGGCAGAGTCTGTTCCTTTAACCAAGCATGCCTTCTAATGACATAACCTGTTACAGCGGGCCCTGCAAGAGGCCTCCAGTGAATCATAATCACATTGCAAAGTATGTTTTCCCACTTGTTCAGCTGCATGCAATAAATCCTGCATTTCCTTGTTCTCGGAACATTCAGAATTTGTCAACATTTTCTGTTTTAGCAGAGACATTAAGTATTGCTGATATTTAAGCATATGAAACTGAGAATTTAAAGCCCTTACAGCCAAGGTAGCAGAAGTGTAAACTTTTTCCCCCATCTGTCCAGTGCCCTAGAATCTCTATCTGAGGGGACAGGGTTTTTTGCAGTAGCAGCCTTGACCCCTTTGGGACCCTGAGAAATAGTTTCTGGGTCAGCAGCAGGGTTTCTATACAGAAATTTATGTGAATCTGGTACCCTGTAGTATCTGTCTGGCTTAACAGGTGCAAGAGGTAAAGAGACGGGAGACGGGCCTGACTCTGAAAATACATCATTTACAATGTCTAGAACAGGTGGAATAGCAAGAGGTCTGTGCTGAGGTAGTAAAAAAAAGTCTCTGAGCCTTTTCTTAGAATCTGAGTAATCTTGGCTCTCCCAGTGGAAATGCTCCCTCATGGTATGCAGGGTTTCCCCAAATGAGTAATCCTCAGGAGGAGAAGCTGAAGGAATAGATTCTTCAGCATCAGAATCCTCAAAGGGAGGAATAGGGTATCGCTGTTCTGAAGAGGAGTCAGAGGAAATGGAAACCTGATCAGAGGAATCATATTCAGTGTCTTGCCTAGGCCTCTTAACTGGAGGGGGATGGGAACCCCTGATCAAAGTAACTAGGTCTTCGGCCATTTTGAGCATCTGTTTCTTAGGCATGGAAATCTGTCCTGGAGAATGCTGTACTTGTTTCCTTGTCTTTAAAACTGTTTTAGACTTTGTCTTGGAAGCTGAAGTTGGCTTGATATAAAGCTGTGTAGGTCTGAAAACACCCTCAGAAGCCGATGCCTGCTCAGCGGCTCTGGACCCATCTGAGGGATTAGTTTCCGAAGGCCCAATACCTTGAGTATCCAGAGGCCTAGTTGTCTCCACATGGGAGTCAGAGGCGGCCTGTGGCTCTGAGGTAGCGGGTGTCAGGGGCTGCGAAAGCGCCTCACTGAGAACCGGCGACTGGCCTAGAAGAGGCTTCGTTGTCGGTTTTGGACCTCGGACACCTGTCCTTTTCTTTTTCCTTGCGCTTTTTATGAACTCCGGTCGTCGGCTGTTCCGACGGCATTATGTAGTTAAACCTTCGGCCAAAGTAATGAAAAGCAAAATCGTACCGACGCTTAATAGTGCGTTGGTTAAATTTAGCACAAAACCGACAACTAGCAACGTCGTGGTCAGGGCCTAGGCAAGGAATACAGTAAGAATGAAAATCCTTATGAGGTATTTGCTTCCCACAAGAAATACAATTGTTAACTTTTTCTGACATCGGTCTGGAGCAAGAAAAAAGTTTCCCCAACGGGGTACTTAGCTTTATAGAAGACTTCGGATCTGAAATTCAGTTTCGAAAATCTCAGGAATCGGCCAACCGGCACTTGCGAACTGCTTTTGCTTCGGGCACTGCGCGGCAAGAAAGACTGAAGAAAATGGCTTCGGCTGCATCTTTTATACCCCTGGCGCTCTGACGTCAGGGAAGAGGCGACAGCAACCGACGCTGGACCAGGACTTTGGAATTCAGGCCGACTGTGGGTAGCCTGCCAGCAGGATAACCCAAGTGTAATGACTGCAACAGTGAAACACAATGAACATCGACTAGTCCCCCTCCCTTATCCGGTTGCATGAATCTAACCCCTGTTTCCATCAATAATTGTAAAACTGTTTTTTCATGTGTAGTAACATTGAACGACATATTTTTCCTATAAATATTAGAACACAACATATTCCTTAGCTCTATCTCACATACTTTTTCAAATAAATTCAAAACAGGATGCATTGGTGGTAGAAATGTACTAGAAATGTAAAAGTTGTTGGCTTCTGTTTGTTCATCGCCGAAAAACACTTTCAAATTTATTTTCTTAAGAAATAATTTTAAATCAACTAAAGTTTTAACGACATCAGCCCTACTACTGGGAACAAAAGCATTACCTCTAGCCAGTAGTTCAATAACGACAGGTTCAAGTGCAACATTAGTATAATTAAAAATTTTAAAGTATTTGTCCAAGTTGTACAAAATAGTAGGATTAATGTTAATGTTTACCTCCCCCTCTTCCCTCATGGATTGGTGTTGTTCCTGTTGTTGTGGTTGTTCTCGAAATTCATATTCTTCCTCAAGTTGTAATGTGAGTCTCCCATTCAAAAATTTGGCTGCTGGGAGGTTGGTTCATCCTGAGAGGAAAATGCTGAAGACACAGCTTTCCCAGTATTATGTTGCTCGATATTATTTGCATTTTTAAATGTCAAATTATCTTGTAGGTTTTGCACACTATTATCAACTTTGTTTGTATAATTCCTTCCATTAGGTTGCTTAGGACCAGTCCATGTTTTAACTTGGGAAGGGGGGGGGGTTTGGATAGGTCGTTCCACTGCTATACGCTTGTCTATCTCTATTTAATTTTTTAAGTTTACCTTCTTTTATTTTGCCCATATATTGGTTGATGCTGCCAAAAATTTGGTCATAATCATACTGATATCGTGCAAAATTAATAATAGTCTAGCTGTTTTCTCTATTTATGTCAAACTATCCAACAATATTGTTTTAAAGTTTTCCGTGATTTCTGAACTCTTGACTAGCACTATGTTGAATTGAGAAGATTTGTCTGTGTTTTTATTATTTATTATTAAATATTTTTTAAACCTTTCAACTGTGGTTGTTTTGTGTAGAGATAATTTAAGCTCTAGAGTACTTGCATGTATTTAGTGATACTGTACTAAGCCACACCAATAGCTTTAAAAGTTCTGGTCACACTTACTATTTGGATAATATTATTGCACATTAAAATTAGACACCCTTTGGTAAGGGTCTTAGTAGTTGAAATTAGTGGTTGGCGGCAGTAATTACTACCTTATATGCTGGCAGAAAGGGAGC
This sequence comes from Protopterus annectens, assembly GCF_019279795.1. Lineage (NCBI taxonomy): Eukaryota > Metazoa > Chordata > Ceratodontiformes > Protopteridae > Protopterus > Protopterus annectens. Next base: position 771,133,768 of record NC_056737.1, on the reverse strand, counting down.
ACAGCTGGAGAACCTAACAGTGTGGTTTTCACCTTCCCCAGGAGTGTTTGTATACAAATCAAATCTTAAAGTGTGTGTCAGCTATTTGAGCAGGGACACAAAGCACTGGTTGGACAGAGAGGGTGCTGGAGGTTTTAGCTTGACCACTAGGCTGAGATCTGGATCCTATAGCTGTGCCAGTGGGAGTCTTACTGGGGATTTGGAGAGAAAGGGAGAAACCAGCCCCAAACTGACTGTGATCTCTGTGTGCTGTTAAGGGAAATTGTACTTTACTGTGTGTGCACTTGTTATCCTTCCCGATGTGCACGCCCCTCACTAGTGCTAGTGGTGAGGATTGAAGCTCCTTGATTACTGGGCCAGTGCATGGGCATCACAGAAACATTCAATATATCTAAGAGCTTCAGCATTAGTAAAATAAATAAATAAAGGCACATTTAACACACCACAAGGAAGTTGATGTTTCCACCAATGGCATTTCATATGACAGGCTCTACAAGGCAATATTTTGCTCAACAGCTTATGATCAGCTTCTGTAGTACAAAAAGCTGTAAATGCAACAGAGGGGATACCCTTAAAAGTAGTACCTTACATTGATGGTAAATTTTCACAAAATGGACAATGACACAAATGCATAGATTTAGAGGGTACTTATTAATAGGCTCCTTCAAAATCAATATCATTCTCATGCAACACAATAGTGCTACAAATCAAAAGTACTGTTACTGCATACCCCTTTTGTCTAAAGGTGTAAGATTCTGGGTCTCCCTTCAAAAAAGAGGAAAGTTTGTGTCATTTTGAATTACCTTTTTTTCAAAATGTAAATAAACAGATAAATAAACAAGCACATGTTGGCTCCATGGTACAGAGAGAGATGACTACACTCCAGATGATCTTGATTGAGTCAGTGATCCAAGCTGCAAGGGAGTCAGTTGAGGAAAGGCAGCAGAGTCCAGTGCTAGTTCATCCATCCAGGGGGAAGACTCCTGGAGTAATCCTGCCATGTGTCACATGAGTTCCATGTGGGGAATACCATGTACTGCAGACTCAGGGAGCAGAAGCAGACCAAGCAGTGTGCATGCACTCTAGCTAAAACCATTTGTGTGAGGAAGCATACAACCAAGATAGTTCCAACAATCCTGGACCATGACTTCCTGCCAGTAGTAAAAGGTTGTTAGGAACATGTGAAAAAATTTCCATTTTCCAGTGCAAAATGGCAGCAATCAATGGCTTTCTCCTCTCTTTCCAGCAAGGATGAATGGGTCTATAAGGGGGAAAGGGCTTGATGTTCAAATACAGAATGAAGGCCCAAAAAAAAAAAAAACAAGCATGAACATAAGTACAACACCTGCATTTATTCTGCCACCGTGTATTTTATTTTCTGCTTCCCTTCTGAAGATAAACATTCGGTGAACAGTTTCTTCTCTTCTGAAAAATTAACATTTTGTGAATAGTTTGCGTCACTAATGTAAGTGAAGTATTGCTCTGATACATCCTGCACTTCTCTACCCATAGCTTTGTCTAACAGTGTGGTTTTCAACTGCTGCCTCACAGCTCCTCTGTCTGGGGACTTGGATTTAATCTCCAGATGCATTTGGAAAATATCTGCATGTTCTTCACATATTCATGTGTATTTTCACTTGGTTTTCCCACTTAGCTACCACATTCCAAAGACATGCTGTGTAACTTGCTTGGCAACTCTAATAAACTATCCAGGTTTTGTATTATGCAACTTTTCTCCATGACTTTTTCATGTCAGCAAGCTTTTGGCTTAAAGAGAGTAACCCAGTTAATGAAATTAACAAATGCATAGTAAAGTAGGCTACTTTATAATGCAGTGATACTTTCCATGCAGGTTTATATCATTCTCATATGTAATTTTTTTCTCTTTTGGCCATTTTCTGATCGTCCTTTAAACCCACCTTCAGCAAAACAGACACACACACACACACACACACACACATGCACTCAGTCTTTATGCAGGCCAGTTACCTCGTCTTCCTACACTGTTTCACAGAACAAGATTTTGTCCTTTCACTCCCAAACTCAAATGCATATGTTTTAAACCAAATAGTAATAAACATTCCTTCCCCGATTGTGAAACTCCAGCACAGAATACAGCATGCATTTATCAGTTGAACAATTCTTCATTCACAGACTTTTACTGACAACTGCACTGTACATGCTTTAGATGCTTCATTATCAAAGGCTTAGTCAGTCCAAGCTGTCTCCTTTAAAAGTATGTGGTAACCATGGATACAAATTCTTAGGCTTCTTAAACTACTTTAAAAGATACGTCTGAATTTCTATTAATAGCGTAGCTTACAGGACTGTGAGGCCAACTTTACAGCTGTAGTTCTTAAAACATGTAGGAGGGCTATTCAGGACATAGTCTAATAAATGTGTATTTTAATTCATTTAGCAAAATGGTGTACAGTAAGAAATGCTACACACACTGCAGACAAAATAAACAAGTAAATTCAACAAAGAGTATAAAATTGAAAAACTGTCAAGACAGCTAGCTCTCTGGCAAAAATTCAAATTTTAAGTAGCTCACTTTAATAAAGCAAAAACAGCAGGCAAGAATACAACCATTCTAGTCTTGAAGTATAACTTGGACTTTCAGCTGTTCTCACACGACTTCTACTTTTTAGAATATAAATAGAAAAACAACGTATTTTAATACTGACAAGAAACAGCCAACTATTGCCTAACTACATTTAAAATTTACAGGCAACCATCCATCCATAGCTAGTTTCCAAGGGCCTGTAACCCTAAATAAACATAGTTTATCCATAAGGATATAATCCTTATTAAAGTCAAAATAGTGAGGTATGTAATATTAAAACAACAATTAAGATCTTTAATTTCCTGACGGACTACCAAGTGTTAACTGTGAATTTTATCAGCATACTAGACAAAGCAATCAGCACTTATCTGTTGGCCTCTTTGCTGCATTTATAAATTCAGAAGATTGCTAAATTTCCCTTTTCCAGATTTCAATTCAATACTAGAGGCTTTAGATCACAAAATGAAAGGTCAAGGAAGCAAGCATTCACATGAGGGTAATATATGTGAAAGTTGCAAAGTGGCAGTGTTCTTCTCAATTTTATAGGTCATTCAACACAGTCTCTTATTTTATACTTTATCACCTTATAGGTCATTCAACACAATCTCTTATTTTATACTGTAACTAAGGTAGTTGCTAATAATGACCTGTATACTATACTGTAACTAAGTTAGTTGCTAATACCTAGCCTCTACCCTTATTCATCTGTGACTTCATAACTTTTACTATACTGTAATTAATGTAATTAGCTTTTGCTGTGTTTAACTGTTAATGAGAATTCTCTAATCTTATGTACTAGTCGGCTATGACTTTCTTTATCAAACTGCTACTAAATAGTTTCTATTATATATTAGTTTTAATGTGGAGCTTTGCTTCCTGAGCTTCCACTGAAAATGGACTCGCTATGGCCCAGTGGACCATCCCGCTAAACAAATGCAAATAAATATATGATAAATAAATAAGTCCATCACTTGCTTTATTATGATCTTCATTTAGCACCCACAAAGCAAACACATACTGTTAACACACTGTGTCATTTTCATGTATACTTAACAGTCATCTGCAGAGGACAAAATGAGCATTGTAAAATGAATGAGCTAATGAAAAAAAATACTGCTCTTGCTCTTACCCTCAGTTTGCATGTGACATTCCTGGGGTTTCAGAAACATTATGTTCACTATCTTGGTTAACCACACACTGTTTACAGTGTGTACACAATGACCCCTGATACTTATTAACAATGTATGTGGTCAGGCAAGTGTGAGCAATGAAAAGCACAGAAAAGAACCTCATAACAACTGCAACAGGGAACTGTGGGATCATCATGTAGGACCATGGTGTCTCCACAGCAAAGCACGAGCAGAAGTAGTGCTCATCTTACAAGCACAAGTCTTGGTGGTGGTGGTGGTGGTGGTGGGCCTGTGCTGTAAATGCAGACTGCTGTATAATGATGCTCAATTCATTTGTATGCCTGATGGCAGCTGACGCCAATATATACAGTACACGGCAGTTGCTATATGATGAGCAGTAACAAAAATAAAGAATACAACCACCAAAGCTGTAATGAAAACTCATTAATAACTGGTAAGCACTTTCGTATAACACGTCATCAGACCATGACATGAACAAAAAAGCCATAATTTAATGCACAACCAAAATTAGCAATTAAAACAATCAACCTATAAGAATTGTTCTTTAATTAAAAGACCCAGATGCAAATTAATCAATGAAGTAACCTCCTGGGTTTTAAATAAGGTTTTGAAGAATCACTGAGATTCAACCCATAACCTTTGTCTGCCTGTAGCAGTAGAATTCATTTTAATGCCTCACATTCTATCTTATTAGTCATACTACCCCCCTAATATTCTCAATTAAAAGACTTAACACCATAAACTCAAAGGAATGACCTTCAATAGTTTTTACATGCTTATTTAACGCATTAGTAGAGACATCCCTCCTTATATCACCTATATGCTCAAGCACCCTGTCCTTTAACTTTCTGCTAGTCATACCTACATAGAAACAGGGGCACTTTTTACATGTTGCCAAACAAACTAAATTCATGTTGGTACAGTCTACACAAAAATTTACAGTGGAATGGACAAAGGATTTTTTCTTTGAAATAAAAGGACATGCCTTACATGCACAAAAGGGAAAAGTTCCTATTGTGTCAGATATCTTTACTCTCTTTTTCTTTTTTTACATACATAACCTTTGTTGTTTTAATGATGTAGCATTCTTAAAAGCAAAAGATGGTGTTAATGCAACAATACTTTTTATTTTCTCATCTACTAACAACACTTTCCAATTGTGTTTAATCATATCACATACAAAACCAATATTGCTTGCATAGGTTAAAGAGAGCCTCAACCTAGAATCCACTTCTTTAGTGCTCCTCTCTCTATTAAGACAATGATCAGAATAAAACGGTCTCCCACTACTCTCCCTTAGCTCTCTAACTTGGGCCAAACTTCCATGACCTCTTCTTTCTTATACCCCCTTTCTATGAATTCCAACATTACGGTTTCAAAAGCTTTATCCAATTCCTTAGAGTCTGTATGCAATCTAGAAACTCTCAGGGACTGGTTCTTCATAAAGCTCCTAAATACAAAATGGGGGTGCATACTAGAACGATGTAACTTGCTGTTCTTCCAACAGGGTTTTTTTAAATAACTTGGTATCAGAATTGCCACTTGGTCTTTACAAATAGTAACATCTAAAAATTCTACAGTCAAAGACGAAAAATTTGCTGTAAACTTTAAAAATTCTGTACTGGTGTTAAGATATCTAATAAAGTTATATAAAAGCTGTATCCCACCATCCCATAAAAGAAACATGTTGTGCTGCCTGTACAAATCATTCCTAAAAACATGTACATCTTCCCAGAAAGCCATAGTCAAATTGGCATAGCTACTGGCACATGCTGTGCCCTTAGCTATGCCTAACTTCTGTAAAATGCTCCAAGACCAAAGTTTGCAAAGAAATTATCAAATCTACTTATGATCTACCATACCCCATATCTGGTGCCAAATGCCTAACAGCTGCTTGTGAACCATACTCATGTGGAATAACCGAAAACAGAGTATGTACGTCTAATGTCACAAGAATCAAATCTGCCTTCTGTAGGAAGTCCTCAGCAAATTTGTACAAATTAACCAGAATGTCTTCTGTGTCTTTTAAAACAGCAGGGGCTTTACTTAAGGCCATTCTCAATTTATCCTCCACATATACTGACAGGGGTTCTGTAATCCACCCCTGCCCAGATACTATCGGTCTTGTGAGAGGTAAAGTACTATGCTTGTGAATTTTAGGAAGGCTATGCAAAATGGGAATAGCCGGTTCCTCTATATTAAAATATGAATAAACCTCATAACTTAGCACACCTGAAATTAGTAAACTCAGTAATAATTCTCTGAACATCCAGCAAATCAATATGAAAATACACATCCACATTTGACAAATGTTGAGCATAGCTTCATTATAAAATGCTTCATCCATAACCACAATTGCACCACTCTTGTCTGCAGGGCGTATACGAATCTGTGCATTAGCACTAAGTTCTTGAAGGGCTAATTTCTCATTATACTGCAAATTATAAAAGCATTTTCCTTTCTTGTTATTACAAAAAACAAAATCTGTAAGATCATTTTCATACAAGTTCACAAAGGCATGTAACAATGGATTTAAAAAGCATGGTTTATCAAACTTGGCTACTTAAATTTACTCATTGACATCGAAACAGCCCTCAAACAATAATTTTAACATCACATTCCTTGCAAAGCACTGTATTTCAAGTATAACATTACTATAAACAAATTTCTTACATGGTATAAACGTTAGCCCCTTATTCAGGAGGCTCAGTTGTTGTTCCGTCAAGTCACTGGAAGAAATGTTAAAAATGAGGGAATTTACTGTTTTCCTTTCTTCTTCCCTTTAATCAATGTCCAGTTGTTGCTGTCCGATGCTCATCTCTTGAGTCTCCCTCTGCTCACGGACCAGTGCTTTTTCTGCCACTTCAAGGGGAGCCGTAAGGACCGGAAGTGAGCTGTTTTTTGTCATCTCGAAGTTTAAAGGGACCTTTCCTTCTGGCTACTTAGGTCTAGCATCCAGAACACTCTTACTAGTGCCCTCTGCAGTTTGAATGTCTTTAACATCACTACCGCCCACTACTGGGGAAAATGTAGTAGCATGAATCTGACTGCCAGGTCTCTTTAGACCCAATTTGGGTGGTTGATTCAAATTCTTGCACAGTCACCATTCTCTCATTCTCAGCTCTACAGCTTTTTGGCTAGACAAACACATGTCCATTACAAATATTATAATCCCTCAATAATTTACATTTTTTTCTGTTGCTGCATTTTAAGATCAAAGTCAGACACATTGTTTAACACACAATCTATTTCTTGTGTACAGGTTTCCTGCACAAAAGTTTGTTTCATACAACTAAGTTCCTTCTCTACTTCTTTGATTAACTCGGTTTCTATTGGCCTGAAAAAAATCAAGCAACAAATGAATATAGTTGAAACCAAGTTCTAAATTGAGGGATTGCCACCATTTTATCAGCTCAGGGTACTTGCCATACGTGGGCATGCAAAATACTCACAGGCCTCTCGGAAACAATTTATGGTGCAAGCATGCTAGCAAATGGAATCTTTGCCATTGTAATTTCTTAAGTTTAAACAGTTTATTCTTAATTTCATTAAGCTGTTTTATATAAAAGCAGGCAAATCAACAATGGTTCCTTCAAGCACCATCGATGTTTGAGAGAGATTCAATGATAGTGGATTAATATCCATAGATAGAACTTTAGTATGGCATTCCTTACTCACTTGGATGTTAGGGCTAGGATTATAACCCAATTTCAACTCCACAGTCAGCCCTTCAGCCATGGTTTGGAGACGCACAAAGCCAAACAATTATTCCCAACTGTGCACCACCAAAAAATTGTCAGCCTTCTTTCAAAAACCATAGTAACAAAAATAAAGAATACGACCACCAACGCTGTAATGAAAACTCATTAATAACTGGTAAGCACTTTCGTATAACACGTCATCAGACCATGACATGAACAAAAAAGCCATAATTTAATGCACAACCAAAATTAGCAACTAAAACAATCAACCTATAAGAATAGCTCTTTAATTAAAAGACCCAGATGCAAATGAATCAATGTAGTAACCTCCTGGTTTCGAGACAACAACAAATGCCTCACTTCTGGTCCTCACGGCTCCCTTGAAGTGGCAGAGGAAGCAGAACAAGCAACAGTCGGTGAGCAGAGGGAGACTCAAGAGACGAGCATCAGACAGCAATGACTGGCAATTGATTCAAGGGAAGAAGAAATGAAAACAGTAAATTCCCTTGTTTTTAACATTTCTTCCAGTGACTTGACAGAACAACAACTGAGCCTCCTGAATAAGGGGCTAACATTTATACCGTGTAAGAAATTTGTTTATAGTAATGTTATACTTGAAATACGGTACTTTGCAAGGAATGTGATGTTAAAATTATTGTTTGAGGGTTGTTCGAAGAAGCCAAGTTTGATAAACCCTACTTTACACCCATTGTTACATGCCTTTGTGAACTTGTGTGAAAATGATCTTACAGATTTTGTTTTTTGTAATAAAAGGAAAGGGAAATGCTTTTGTAATTTGCAATATAATGAGCAATTAGCCCTTCAAGAACTTAGTGCTAATGCACAGATTTGCATATACCCTGCAGACAAGGGTGGTGCGATTGTGGTCATGGATGAAGCATTTTATAATGAAGCTATGTTTGAACATTTTTCTAATGTGGATGTGCACTCTCATATTGATTTGCTGGATGTTAAGAGAATTATTACTGAGTTTAGCAATGAGCTGTATGACTTATTAATTTCAGGTGTGCTAAGTTATGAGCTGTATTCATATTTTAATATTGAGGAACCCACTATTCCCATTAAGCATGGCCTTCCTAAAATACATGAACATAGTACTTTACCTCCCATTAGACGATAGTAGCTGGACAGGGGTGGCTTACAGAACCCCTGTCAATATATGTGGAGGATAAATAGAGAATGGCCTTAAGGAAAACTCCTGCTGTTTTAAAAGACACAGAAGACTTTCTGGTTAATTTGTACAAATTTGCTGAGGACTTCCCTTGGAAGGTAGACTTGATTCTTGTGACTTTAGAGGTACATACTCTGTTTACGGTTATTCCACATGAGTACAGTTCACAAGCTGTTAGGAATTTTCTGACTCCAGATATGGAGTATGGAAGATCACGTGTAGATATAACAATTTCTTTGCAAACTTTGGTCTTGGAACACAATGTCTTTATTTTTAAGGACAAGCGCTTTTTACAGAAGTTAGGTGTAGCTATAGGCACAGCATGTGCTCATAGCTACGCCAACTTGACTATGACTTTCTGGGAAGATGTACATGTTTTTAGGAATGATTTATACAGGCAGCATGTTGTCTTTTATAAAGATTTGTTGACAATGTGTTTCTTTTATGGGATGGTAAGATACAGCTTTTATATGACTTTATTAGGTATCAACACCAGTATAGAATTTTTAAAGTTTACAGCAAATTTTTCGTCTTTGTGTACAGAATTCTTAGATGTTACTATTTGTAAAGACCCAAATGGCAATTCTGACACCAAGTTATTTAAAAAACCCTGTTGGAAGAACAGCAAGTTACATTGTTCTAGTATGCACCCCCATTTTGAGTTTAGGAGCTGTATGAAGAGCCAGTTCCTGAGAGTTTCTAGATTGCATACAGAGTCTAAGGAATTGGATAAACTTTTGAAACAGTAATGCTGGAATTCATAGATAGGGGGTATAAGAAAGAAGAGGTCATGGAAGTTTGGCCCAAGTTAGAGAGCTAAGGGAGAGTAGTGGGAGACTGTTTTATTCTGATTATTGTGTTAATACAGAGAGGAGCACTAAAGAATTGGGTTCTAGGTTGAGGCTATCTTTAACCTATGCAAGCAATATTGATTTTGTATGTGATATGATTAAACGCAATTGGTAAGTGTTGCTAGTAGATGAGAAAATAAAAAGTATTGTTGGGTTATCACTGTCTTTTGCTTTTAAGAATGCTCCATCATTAAAACAAAGGTTATGTTATGTAAAAAAAGAAAAAGAGAGTAAAGATATCTGACACAATAGGAACTTTTCCCTGTCGTGCATGTAAGGCATGTCCTTTTATTTCAAAGAAAAAATCCTTTGTCCATTCCACTGTAGGAATTAAATATGAAGTAAATTTCTATGCAGACTGTACCAACATGAATTTAGACTAATAAGACAGAATGTGAGGAATTAAAATGGATTCTACTGCTACAGGCAGACAAAGGTTATGGGTTGAATTACAGCGTTTCGTTAAAATCTTATTTAAAAACCAGGAGGTTACTTCATTGATTAATTTGCATATTGGTCTTTTAATTAAAGAACTATTCTTATAGGGTGATTGTTTTAACTGTTAATTTTGGTTGTGCATTTAAATGACGCCTTTTTTAGTTCATGTCATGGTCTGATGAAGTGTTATACGAAAGCGCTTACCAGTTATTAAAGTGTTTTCATTAAAGCTTTGGTGGTAGTATTCTTTATTTTTGTTACTACGGTTTTTGAACGAAGGCTAACAATTTTTTGGTGGTGCACAGTTGGGAATAAATATGATGAGCAGTGCCTGTCCTCGTTGGTTGCACACTGACATTGACACTGCTCTTCTCAACCTGTCAGGCACACCACAATCACAAAAGATAATTGAGTTGGAAGCCATATATGGGCATGTGCAAGGTGTGTTTATTTTTTGACTAGATTTAAGAATGGAAATGGGAACATAGGAAAGAAATGAAAATGGAAAGCAAGTTGAGGGTAAAACACAAAGTGCGCAACTAAAGAATGAGCAGGATAGAGGCAGGGAAGATGAGGTATTTTTTTTTTTTTTATGGAACAGATGTAAATTTTTAATGCCTAAAGTAAAGGAAAGTTGAGGAATGAAGTAAGGGATGTAAGAGTGTTAGGTTAGGTAGAAGGGAAAGGCACACACTACTGACAGGGTGTGTGGTAACACAATGGTGGAGACATTAGACAGACAGACAGAAGACAATGGTGAGAGGAGGACTGATCAATCAAAAGGGGTGGGGAACACCAGGTTGGCGGATAGGATGAGGTATTTGCAGGTGCAGTTTCTACCAGATTAGATCTAGTGGGAGATTACTTGGTACCATGGGTACTGTCACCACTGAGTCCTGTCTCAGATAGTGGAGAGAGTACTGAATGGGGATGTAACTCAATGCATTGCAAAGAAGGATTTCTATTTGGCCAATTTGGGTATCCAACCTCGTGATAATAATCTCCCCCACAATGTCTGCCAGCTGCCGTTGGGTGACAAAGGTGTCACCCACTGACACTGCTACCAGTGGGTACAACTGTACCAGCATTCAGGGCAGGACTACCAGACGTGGGTAATACTGGTAGGGTAGAAGGTGCGGTGGCAACTGTGGGTGGGGCTAACAGGCCTTGCCACTGTTAGCCAACTGCATATGGTCGACTAGGCAAGCTGATCGATAGGTGTGCAAGATCGGACAAATCCAGGGGTTAGGAAATTTGTCCATCTCCCATGTTTGTACAATCTCAACATTAATAAACTTAATTAGCAGAGGGTATGGGGGCTTGCCACCCTGCAAAAAATGATGTTTTATTGTATTTTTAAAAAATGAAAGATTGCATTTGCCTAGGCTGTTTCTCGGTGCATATGTACTGGAGTGTCAATGTCGGCATGTTCAGCGTTTTGACATCAACATTCTGCCAGCAGACAATGGGTGTTTTCACTTATTAGTGGTATACCTATTTTATATACATATATATGTATTATTCTATCATCAAACATCGAATACTCCAAAGAGCAAATGCAAAAAGATTGATTTTTTTAGAGTAAATCTAAAAACACTTTTCTGCTAATTACATATACCATCTCTGGGATTGCACAACAGTGAAGAAAAGTAAATTCCTTCCCAGACCCTGCCATACCACTGTTCTCGCATACAAAGTAGCCAGCAGGTTGAAAAACAAGGGAAAAAAACAGCATTCACTCTCACAGACTGTAACTATACTTACTTACTTATATATATATATATATATATATATATACATACGTACACACACAGAGATACGCAAAGTTTCACACACACAGATATATATATATATATATATATATATATATATATATATGTATATACACACACACACACACAGACACACACACACACACAGGTATGTGTATATGCATATACCAACAAACAGTAGGGATACCATCTACAAAACATGCAGAGTCTCAACCTGCCATTTTGAAGCATCGACTGTAGTATATTAGCTGCTAGGTCAATGTTATTGTCATTCATTGTTGACTAAAGCAAAGCGATCTGTGGAGTGGAAGACTGAAGTTAAAGAAACTGTAATGGTCGTAAACATGCAGGAAAGCCTAATAGTACATGCCCCCTTCAGCTGAAAATTCAGAATAAACAATCTTCCTCAATTACCTACTACAGTTTACCACATCCAGTTCCTTTGGCTGCAGTCTATAGCTGGTGCAATACAAGCTGCTGAGTCATACATACTTTATACTGCAGCTGTGGTTTCTAAAACAGTGTGCAACACCAGTACTCACTTAAAGCCGAACACTGCTATACTAAAAGTTAAAAAAATAATAATCCCAGTTAACCCAGTATATTTCAACATTTCTTTCACAACTAGTCGATGAAAGAGACTGATTAGGGGGTGGGGTGGGGTGGAACAGTCCACCAATATAAATTAAAAGTGATTCTAAAATACACAATGCAGTAATAATGCACATTCAGGGTAGATGAACAGAATATATATCTTAAGTGTGATATTTAAAATTAAAATATTCTCAACACTTTCCCACTGCAACTCATTCATCCCAGCCCACTACCTTAATGTCATACACCATTTTAGCCTGCACACAAAATCAGTATTGTGGATAATGGATAACACATGTACCAAGTTCAAATGTCTTCATTTTTTGTCTGAAAATTTAAAAAAAAATAACAAATGTCCCACTATAATCTCCCCCAAATATTCTTAATCCCCACATGACCTCCTTATCCATATATTTACTTTCTAGTAATCTGCAAAATTATCTTCCCTAGGTCGGAAACCTTCCTTAATCCCCAGCAGCCAACTACGTACCAACAAAAAAATCATAGTATTTTTTATTACTTTCTATGAGGCTTTCCAAAAATGAGCATAGCTTCAACATTTACAAACATTATAAGCCCAAATCTTCAATGTAACATCTATGGAACCCTCTTTCAAGATTACATGCCCTGACGTTGTACAATTTATGCTGTAAAATGCCAATTCACAACAGCAAAATAACACTTTAAGGAAAAAAAATGACATGACAAAAACACTAAGATGAGCATTCTGTTAAGCTAACCCAAAATATTAACTGTTAAAGCCAAGTCTATACCAACCTTAACAAATCTTTCCTTGTAACTTCACTATTTGGTATTTTTAGACCAAATTTGCAAAACAAGATTCAGTTCTGCAGTGTACTAGGATAACAACTTAACACATCCAGTTCTGAATATCAGCTCAGGAACTGTAAGCGCCATGTGTGGGGGGTGGCAGGGAATGGCTGATGTCAGGTCTTCCATCCTTGGAAATGGGAGATGTGGCTCTAGTCGACTGATCACGACAAAGCAAGCAGAAGCTTGCAATGCATAACAGTGACCAAGACTGGGGACATGAGCTTGGTGCTACTACGCAAGTGGCAGTAACCCTTATTACCTTGTGGGGAGAAGCAAGCAGACACAGAGGGGTACATTTTACGCCCCCACACTGACATGAGTGCTCACATCAATCAGCAAAGGTGAAGATAGGGCCAATCAGGAATGCATTCTTTGTCAACAGATGCCGACAAATGTATAAACCATCCCATGGCTGCCTGAATGTATGACTGGCCCCTATTATATGCTTTCATTCTCCTACTGGGTCTATATCACATCGAAAACCAAATTGTCGAATCACTATTCGTTGAACACACTTTGTCGAAACCTCACTTCATCGAATGGCCATTTAATCTAAGTTTTTTTTACAGGGAAAAACAACAGTTGGCCAACATGGCGACCGTTTCATAATTCTATAAATTTAAAACACACCCTCAGCTAGGATTGTGTCGGTGTTGTTTGTTTTCATTTATATAAATGTATGATTGCCCATATAGTAAGTCATGGTTTGATGAAGATATTTCTTTTTTTAAAAAAAAACATGAATTGAATAATTTATGTAATATTGTTTAGGTTATATGGTATATAGCAATATATGTGAAGTATAATGTTTATGTTAATATAGTTTGATTACTTTTATAGGAATGTAAATTTGCCTATACCACAAGTTATAGTTCAATAAACGTGTTTGAAAAAAAAATGTAAAACCTTCCCAAGTGGGGCACTGCACCCTCACACACACCCCCACACCCCCCAACTAAATATACCAACTCCAAGATCGAGCTACAGTGGGGAAAAGGGCAAAATCCCCACGATAGCCTACTGTTGTTTTTCCCTGTGAAAAACTTTGATTAAATAGCTGTTTGATGGAGTGAGCTATCGACAAAGTGTATTCGCTGAATAGTAATTTGACAATTTAGGTTTTCGATGATGTGATATAGATCCTTCATACTGTGAACATCACACTGGCAGAAGAGTGACTGGGATCAAGACTGATAAGAGAGGAAGTGATGGTCGGCAAGCATGAAAAAAAAAGCACTTAGAAAAAAGTTGCAGAATGCATCTACATGATATCACCCAAGAATAACTGTCATGCCTTTATATATTTCCATTCCAAAAGGTAATTCCACAAAGGACTCACTATTCCACGAGTGCAAAATCACCTTCAGAAATAGAAGTAGACAATGACACTTCAAACTTCATGAACAAAGGCCCATATGATAGACACTCTTTACAATTCTGTCCCAAAATATTACCAAATACAGACGCTACAACACTGCATTTAATCTGTAACTTTACTTAAATTCCGCATTTTACACTAAATTTCCAAAATGCCACAACTGACTTGATAGTACAGAGAGATAAAGTCCTGATTGTAATCCATTTGATTCAGACTTGATTAGTGGACCTATAGCTGGAGGAGCAACGTTCCTATGCTAGGGAGGAGAGAATAAGTCCAGTCACTGTAAGACTGGCATTCTACTGTGTGGAGGTGTGTCTGGTTTGAGTATATGATTGGAGATGTATACTTGGCGCTGCAAACTAATGGCAACAGCCTTCACAGCAAAGTCTTGGCAATGTTTGCGGAATGGAGAGGTACTGCAGGCTCCTGCCATGATGTGGCTACTTAAGGGGTGGATTTAGGCCTAAAAGAGGTGTCTGTTAGGTCCACCTCATGAATGATGCAGTTATGGGGGCATGATGAAATATGGGTAGTTCTCTGGCCAAGTGATAATTAGGGCCCAACCATAAAACACAGATTACCCTGACCTAGAAAGAGGGTGATGCCATACTCTGAGGTTTCTGGGACAGGGGGCACTCTCTATACTTATAGCAAGACAGAAGCTGTGAGGTATAGAGGGGAGTGAGCACTCTTCATGCCTCCCTGGATGATAGCTCCCGCCAGCTGGCTATCACCATGGACAGTAGATGGCTGCAACTGTCTAAGGAATCAGTAGGCTTATAGGAAGCCAGCAGCGAAGCAAAAGGGATATTAAAATATTTACAAAGTGATCTGAGAAACTCATTTTGTAAGCAATTATACTGTTATTGTGCATTTCTATCCCAAAAATAAAATAAAATAAAATAAAATAATGACTGAGAAACCACCCTTGGAGTTGAAACTACATGATGAGCCATCAGAGTTCATGATGTGGAATGTCTCAATATTCTGAAAGATTTTAACCAAACCATCTAATATTATCGCACTTGCACCTACCACCTCTAAAAGAATGTTAAATGCTTATTGCCCACAGTCATTCCCTACTTCCTAAATTCATATTCAGTGTTTATTGTCCAAAGCTCAG
Source organism: Protopterus annectens (assembly GCF_019279795.1). Lineage (NCBI taxonomy): Eukaryota > Metazoa > Chordata > Ceratodontiformes > Protopteridae > Protopterus > Protopterus annectens. The sequence continues at coordinate 771,118,165 of NC_056737.1, read as the reverse complement.
CCCTCCAAGCTCCTGAATTCAAGTTTGATGCTCACAGTCCTGTATCACCTACTTTCATCTTCTGAACAGTGATTCATAATGCTTTAAGATTACCACCCTTCCCAATGCCTGAATTCAGGTTCATGCTTTTCCTTGACGGACACTTCCCCTGTGGTTAGTGTTGGTGCCTAATAACTCCAGCGTCTTAAGTTTCTACAACTATATCAACAAAGGGTCTACAAGTTTAACCCACTTATCCAGTCATAAAACAATGAACAAACCACAGCACAAAAGCCGAGTGAGTTAAAGTTACACTGCAAAGGGAGTACAGTTGTGTAAAATCTTAGCGTAACATTAGATGTCCTTCTCCTCAATGTTGCAGTATTGCTAATGTAAGTTATCTCCTACCAAGGATAGCTCAATGTCTGGCCAGTATAACAAAGCCTTTAGTATTTACAGGCACTGTACATCACACATATACTCCCCGAGCAGGCTGTAGGACATAAAAGTGACATATAGACGCACATACTTCAGAACTTCTTTGCCGCCAGTCTAAAAACCATCACTGAACATCTGTGAATGCCTTTCTTCTGTGAAAGTTACTAAGCCGTTTTACAGATAGGTGCACTGTTGGGGTTCTTCATTATCTTCTCTTTTATATTTAGAGTTGTTGGTTTTATGTCATAAAGAAAGGGAAAATGTCAGTGTGGGAGGCAGATTCCTCAAAGATCGTCTCGAAAAACTCTGGAAGAGTCAGACCCTTGATGTGCTAATATTCTTCTCACCAACATTTTACTGGTCAAGCACAAATAATCTGCATGCAATGTTAGCAATCAACTGATAATAACAACAACAGTGTTTATATGATAACTGGTAGATTTATTTAAGATTTGTCTTTTAACTACAGATATATGCAGTATAACATGTTATTGTGTGAAAGAAAGTATGTGCAGTGTCACAAAAAAAACTATTCAAAAACTTGTAAAAATATAAGCAATAATGTCTGTTTAGGGCTGGAAAATCTATACAGAGAAATATTGTATACAAACTGTACAGACAGCATTTTTTTATAATAAGTTATTTGGATGTCAAAAATGACTCATTCTAGAAAATTATGTCTTTAAACAGAGCCATTTGTGTTAGGGAATTAAAAACTATGGTACTTATTTCAGATATTTTGTAAAAGGTACAGCAAACATGTATCTGGGCATAGCTTTGTTTAAATGTAAAAAAAAGCTTTGGTTTGCCTTTCATATTTCTATATGGTTCACAGAGAAATGAATATACGGTTTATATACAGCATTTAATCTTGCTGACTGTTTTAAATTTGAACGACGAGTTTCCATGTTCTCTTTTCTTTTCTTTTCTTCATACGTTCATAGGTGTTTAAACAGGCTAACAACCAAAAGGGCCTTTTTAGGCCTAGCCAGGCATCTCAAATCTCTGACAAGTTCTGATACTCTTGATAAGTGTAAGAAAGCGCCTGGGAGATGAATCATTTACAGGTTACCCATGTCCATTAGAGACATAGGTGCCAAACCAGGGATGAATTTCAGTAAGATCAGACCATAAACTAATCTCACTGGATATTCACATCCCGACCCCACCCCCTGCCCAGAAAACCACAGTAAAAAACATCTCTAAAGCAAATTTCACACTCCTCAAAACTGAGGTGGAATCCTTCAAAGCCCCTGAGCCTGTGGAAAATACGGCCCAGACCGCAGAATCCTTTATAAACACATTCTATGAACACCTTCAGGAATGCATGGATCATGCAATCCCAAATAAAACCAAGACCCAATCCTCCAGCCATAAACAAACTATACAATAGAAGGAGGAAGCTACTACATGATAGAGCAAAATCCCAAAAAGGGAAGGCATCTCTGATCAGTATTAGCAAAAAACTACGGGCACTCATAAAATCATCTAAGGCCAGCTTCGAGAGAAAAATTGCACAGGACACTAAGGATAATCACAAGGCTTTCTTTAGTTATGTTAAGAACCTGGGTGGGAATTCCCAGATATGCTCAGAATTAGTCCAAAATGACAAAAAATACATCGAACCCACAGACATTGCCAACATCCTAGATGACAGGTTCAGCACAAACTTCTCCCCACCCCACCAAAAGGGCAAATATCTATCCCAGCAGAGTACTGCCCCCCTGACATCTCAGATGCTCAGGTAACAGCCGCCCTCTCCAAAGCAAAAAACACAGCATCAATGGGACTAGACAGTGTCCCAGGCTGCGTTCTACATGAACTCCAACAAGAGCTAAACCCAAACATAAAACTACTGTTCAATCTTACTACAGGATATGTACCCAAAGAGTGGCGTACGGCAACAGTGGTCCCTCTCCACAAAGGTGGTGCCTCAACGGATCCTGGAAACTATCTTCCCATAAGTCTGACTAGCTTGGTCTGCAAAGCTACGGAAAGGATCATCATGAACCTCATAAATAAAGATATTGGGGACCTACAGACACTGGATCCTACCCAGTTCGGCTTTGTTAAGGGCAGATTCTGCCTCTTAAACCTGTTGATTTCTTTGAAACAGTCACCAATGCCATTGACGAGGGGAAGGTGGTCCACACAGCCTACCTGGACCTCGCAAAAGCCTTCAATACGATACCCCACTCAGGCATTATAGATAAGCTCGCCAGCTTAAATATAAACCCCTATGTCACTATATGGGTTGCAAACTGGCTCAAGGACAGAACCCACATGGTTAGAATTGCTGGAGCCACGTCAGACTCCAAACCAGTTACAAGTGGCGTCCCACTAGGCTCAGTCCTGGGACCTCTCTTGTTCGGTATATATTTCTCGGAGGTACAGGCCAACACGGAAGGACTGTGGCTGACCAAGTTCGCAGATGACTGCAAACTGGGCGCCATAATCGACTCTCCAGCCGACACAAGTATCCTCCAAAAGGGCCTCATAGAAACAGACAACTGCTGCCAGAGCCATGGCCTTAAGCTAAATGCCAAAAAGTGTATAGTCATCCCCTTTGGCAAAAACAAAGTGCCCACAAATTACCACATAGGTGGTAATCCATTAAGTACAGAAGAAGTAATTAGGGACCTGGGGACCCAAGTTGATAGCAATCTCTCATTTGACAACCACGTGGCCAAAGTGGTTAGAAAAACATTTTATATAGCCCACCTAATCATGAAGGGATTCACATCTAGATCAGGGGAGGTCATCGTGCCTCTTTACTCATCCCTCATCAGGCCCATAATTGAGTACAATGCCCCTTCTGGGATGTACATTACCAGACACCTGCAGCAACTGGAAAGACCCCAAAAGTACCTCACCAAGAGGATCAAAGGGCTCAAACAGATGCCATATGCTGCCCGGTTAAAGAAACTCCAGCTCTACTCAGTGGCATACCGCCTGCTCAGAGGCGATCTGTGCCTGACGTATAAAGCCATGTCCAACCAGGAATTAATGGACATGCTGTACCTCAGAAAATCCAAATCCCATCGAGCTACGCACTCGAAACACTTGAACCTCAGCACTGAAATAAATAGGACATGCTGGAGGGACAGATTCATAACCCAGAGGCTCCCTTCACTGTGGAATAAAATCCCAGTCCAGGTTAGGTAGAGTCCCTCATTGACTCTCTTCAAGAGGAATCTTGATGAGTGGATGGTAGATCGTAGGTTTACCCCGGGTATCACTTCTGTGTCACTGTTAGACAGAGGCACAGTATACTAACCTCGAAAAAGGGCACAGCAAAATTAATTTAAAATGGGTGGCGAAAGCCAAACACACTCTGGCTAGGCTTATAAATGCCCTAGGGCAGATAGCCTAGTATGAACCTAAGTTTCCCATCCAATTGTCCAAGTTGCACTTGAACTGGGTTAGGGAGGAACTCTGCTTCACATGGAAGGGGAGCCTGTTCCATAGATGGGAGAGTCCCTGGAATACATACCTATCTGTCCAGCAGGTCCTATTTATATCACAGGCAAGGTTTAAGTCTTTAGAACGGGTAATTCTGGTCCTGTTTATTTTGTGGATATACAGGAGGGCAATCAGGATAGGGTCTGACAATGCCCTGTATGCCAGGCATAGATCTCCCCTCAAAAGCCTGTAGAAGAATACAAGCATAGGGCTTTGAGGCGGTCTGCATGGGAACATTTTACTTATGCTGTGTATTCTGTTAGTGAGGAACCTCTGTGGATGTTCCAGTTGTTGGATATGCCTAGTTAGGTACATACCAAAGGGGGCATTGGACTTAATGATAGGTCTGATGAATGCCGAATACAGTGGAACAATGACTTCCTTGGACTTAGATGTATAAGTTGTGCAACATAGAATGATTTCCACACCACTGCAGACACATGATGGGCAATGGCTAGATTACTATCTATGTGTGTCCCTAAGTCCCTGACTACTGGGTCAACTCTAAGCGGTGTGTTATCAATATGACAGTAGGGACGGATGACTTCCCAAAGGATACTATTATGCATTTCTTGGCACTTAGTTTTAGCCCATGGCTCTGACACCAGTTGTTTGTCTGTGTCAGGCCTTCCTGGAGAACATTTGTGTCAGTGTGAGTTTCAATGACAGCTCCTAATTTGCAATCATCTGCAAATTTAGTCAGCCACAGACCACTGACATTGGCCTTGACTTCTGAGAAGTAAATGCCAAAAAGGAGTGGTCCAAGGACTGATCCCTAAGGGACTCCACTTGTGACTGGCCTCTTTGTAGAGGTGAACTCCCCAAGTCTAAATTCCTGGGTCCTGTCTGTGAGCCAGTTGACTAAACACCGGGTGACATACGAGTTTTCTACTTAACCTACTGAGTTTGTCAACAATGTCGAAGTGGGGTATTTTGTCAAATCCTTGGCCAGGTCAAGGTGTGCATTGTGAATGACTTTGCCCTCAACCATTCCTTTGGTGACCTTCTCAAAAACGTCCACCAGGTTGAGTAGGCATGATCTGTCCTTGACAAAACCAAACTGGGTTGGGTCCAGTGTCTGGAGGTTTACTATATCTCTAGTGATCATCTCCATGATAATTCTTTCCATTGCTTTACATATAAAACTAGTGAGACTTATGGGTCTGTAGTTTCCAAGGTCTATAGATAGCCCACCTTTGTGCAGAGGGAGGACTGTTGCCTTTCTGCATCCATGAGGCACAAAGCCTGTTTGGAGGCTACAGTTAAATAGTAATTCCAGAGGCCTCGATAGGTCATGTTCCGTGCTATTTAAAAAGCAACCTGGGATATTGTTTGGGCCCAATGATGCACTGTTTATAGGTAGGTACTAGGCTATTGGCCCTAGGGCCTATATAAGCCTAGCCAAAATGATACCCTGGCTTTCGCCACCCAAGAAAATTATTTTCCTGTGCCTCTGTCGAGCAGAGACACAGAAGTGATCCCCAGGGTGAATTTCCTATCTCCCATCCAATCATCAAGATTTTTCGTGAAGAGTGTTAATGAGGAGCTTTGTTTGATATAGATAGGTAGTTTATTCCAGAGTATGGGAAGTCTCTGGGACAGGAATCTATCCCTCCAGCATGTTCTGTTTATTGTGATAACAAGGTTTAGGTCCCTAGAGCGTGTAGCTCAGAGGGATTGGGATTTCTTTAAGTGGAGCATGTGAAACAGCTCTGGGTTTGACATAGCTTTGTATGTAAGGCAGAGATTGCCTCTGAGTAGGTGATATGCGACGGAGTAAAGCTGGAGTTTTTTGAAAAGGTCTGCATAGGGCATCTGTTTGAGGCTGGTAATCATCTTTGGGAGGTATTTCTGTGGCCTTTCCAGTTGTTATAGATGTCTTGTGAGGTACATACCAAAAAGGGCACTGTATTCTATAATGGGCCTAATGAGGGACGAGTAGAGGGGAACAATGAAGGATTTCCTGACTACTGTGGTGATGTGATTATCAAAGGAGAGACTACTGTCCACCTGTGTCCCAAGGTCTCTTATCACACTTTCGGTGTTAAGTCGACTACCGCCTATGTGGTAGTTCATGGGTACAGACTTTTTACCAAAAGGGATGACAATGCACTTTTTGGCATTGAGCTTGATGCCATGGCTTTGACACCAGGCATCTGTCTCAGTGAGGCCCTTTTGTAGGATGTGCACATCGTTAGGAGTTTCGATTATGCCTAATAGTTTGCAGTCATCTACGAACTTCATTAGCCAAAGACCTTCTGTGTTAGCCTGTACTTCAGAGAAGTAGATACCAAACAGGAGAGGACCCGGGACTGAACCCTGTGGTATTCCACTAGTCACTGGCCGGAAGTCAGATTTGGAGTCTGCTACTTTCACAGTGTCGATTCTGTCAGTGAGCCAGTTGGCAACCCATCTTGTACCTAGTTTAGTGAGTTTATCTACAATTCCAGAATGGGGGATGGTGTCAAAAGCCTTTGGCGAGATCTAGATAGGCTGTGTGAACCACCTTACCCTCATCTACGGCTTTGGTGACCACTTCAAAGAAGTCTATCAGGTTTAGGAGACATGATCTGCCTTTTACAAACCAGAACTGGGTGGGGTCCAGAGTTTGGAGATTACCAATGTCATTGTTTATAAGTTCCATGATGATACATTCCATAGCCTTGCAGACTAGGCTCATCAGGCTAATGGGGCGGTAGTTCCCGGGGTCCGTGGTGGCTCCCCCTTTGAGGAGTGGGATAACCATTGCTGTGCGCCATTCAGTGGGCACAAAGCCAGAGGTAAGGCTATGATTGAACATGGTACGTAGGTGGGGTGCCAGTTCATTCTGTAGTTCGTGTAGAACGCAGCCTGGGATGTTGTCAAGTCCCATGGATGCTGTGTTCTTGGCTTTGGAGAGTGTGGTTTTTACCTGTGCAGCTGTGATTACAGGAACTTTGCATTCTTCCGATACAGAGATGGGCCCTATAGGGGGTGAGAGGGGGGGTAAAGTTAGCACTAAACCTATTTGCCAGGATGTTGGCAATATCAATTGGTTCTGTATATTTAGTGCCATTGTGCTGTAACTCAGAGCAGATCTGAGTGTTGCCAGTGAGATTCTTGACATACCTATAGAATGCTTTGTGGTTGTCTTTAGAATCAGTGGCAATTTTTTTTTCGTAACTAGCTTTGGAGGATTTTATGAGGGATCTCAGCTTCTTACTGAGGCTGACCAGTGAGTTCCTCCAATAATGGGATTTTACTCTTTTTTTGCAACAGTTTCTTTCTTCTGTTGTAGAATTTGTTTATGGCAGGGAACTTGTCAGAAATTATGGATGCATGCCTAGGCTTAAAAGGCACTTGTGGTCGTTACCCTAGTAAACACCTATGAACCTATAAGCATGTGGATACAATGTATTGATGCTGGTAACTATAAAAGAACATAACAGAATATTTAAAAAAGATACCCAAAAGTTTATTAAAATTGGAGTATATGAGTTTTGGGAAATCCTCCTCCACAGTGTCTTTCCTTTTAAAATAGCATGTGAAGGACAAAAAACATACAATTCACATGCAGTAATGAAACTTTTTTTTTTTTTTTGCTTCACAACATGCATGCTTTTCTACTTGTGTTACAGTCTATGTGCAGTTACAAAGCTACCCCAAATCATCTGTGCATAACTAACACAGTTCAGAAACATTAAAGCCATATCACCAAATAATACAAGTTTACATGTATTAAGACTCAGGTTTTGAAAACGATAACTGCAGAACACAAACTGATAGAAAACATACAAAGATGAAGCCCAAGGCAAAATCTCCAGCTAGTTTATTAAGTGCTTTTGTCCTCAAAGAGTAGGACTTCATCAGAATGAATTACCATCCACAAACCCACCTTAAATATTGCAACCCGCCCAAAAATTAAGCCATAATTACAAATGCATTCATTCTGATGAAGTCCTACTCTTATGAAAGAGCTTAATAAACTAACTGGAGATTTTGCCTCGGGCTTCATCCTTGTGTGTTTTCTACCAGTCTAAGACTCAGGTTTTGCTATCACAGTATTACACAAAGACCATAGTATTATGATCTGAAATCGTATGTAACACTGACTAAGCACAGCATTTCAAAGAAAGAAAGTGAACACCAATACTGGCTGGGAGACTTAAGGTGCACAACAGGTGGGCAAAAGGATTGCTTCCACAGCCAGGATATAAAATCCACAGTTGTATTTACTGACTACTCAGCATGAGTAAACCTTCATGGGAGAGCGAGAGAAAGACAGACATGCAAAAGCTGAACATGTATTCCTATGTGCTGATGTCAGTCTTCATCTAGATCAGAGGTATGTCGCCCTTAAGGCATTAAAAAGGCTTGTCCACTTAAAATATAATTACTTACCTGTATGTTGCATAAAAAATACTAAGCACAGGTGTGCTTTCACTGCAGTGGTGTATTTTATATTTCCTGCTTTCCATTTTCTTCTTGCCCAGACAACACCAAGTCCTTCTTTACGGAAAGCCTTAAAAAGCTTGGCAAAAATGTGCTGTACAACAGGCAAATGTACTGAAACTAAACACAGATAACTAAAATAAGACAGACTTGCTGAAATGGTTTAAAATTGCCCAGGGTATGTGAAATGGACCATTTAGCTAGATAAATAGAAAGATGATTTGCTCAGAAGAGGATTTTCCACAGAGCCAAGTAAGACTTTCTTGGAGACAGTGTTCTCTTTTCTTGTGCATAATAAGTAGTTCTGTTGAAAAAAAAAAACACTCTTAGAATTCATGAAAGCTCATCGGGGTAAAGACACTTATAAAGTTTGTGTTTTTTTTTTTTTTTTGGTACTGAATACCGTCTTGCTGCTGTAACTAGTATTATAAAAAAAAGAAGACAAATGGAGCAACATGCAGTCATTTGAATCTCCTTTTGCCTTTAACAGAGTTTTCTAAAGTACAGAAAATGAAAGAAGTATATAACAACGGCTGCTAAACTACTGAAAGGAAAAATCATCTCTTCTCTAGACCAGTTCCTGGGAAGTTCTGAGTCACCCACAGAAATAAAAATTAAGAAAATATTGACTATTCAACTTCCATTCACAAATAAGACTTGGGAATCTGCCCACAGATGGTCTGACAATGTTTAGTTCCAGTGTAGCATACAGTACTGAAGCTTAATTCCAACTCCTAACTGTTCACTTCCCTTCTGTGCACATATGAGGTATTTGCATCCTCTTGCATGCTGATATACAACATGGCAACAGTATCGTCCATGTTTATCTGACGACCTTTCAGCAGGAGTGAGACATGTTTTGAATGACTAACTCATTCAGACTGTAAGCTAGAGCTTAGTTAATGAGGTGTGAGACCTCTGAGGGCTGACAAGCTGAGCAGCAATATCTGGAGCAATGAGTCCAAGTAAACATTTGAACATGAGAAAAAAATCTTTTAAATTATTCAAGTAAAGTAACTTTTTGTTTTATTTGTTTAATTTAAATCATTTTTCTCATATTTAAGCTGCTTAATCCTATCACTGAATACAGCAAATTCAATGCCACGATTAAGCCTGCATGATCTGCTTTACAAGTTCTGAAACATGGATGAAGCAAGGCAGTCCGAATAACCAATGTTACAGGCATAAAGTTGTGAGGCATGAAAACCTAAATTACTTTTTAAATACATTACTGGAATGCCAGTCAAAGAATTCAGCGGTGGTGCAGAGGTAGCGTTGTTGCCTCACAGCAAGAGGTTCTCCCATTCGATTCTCAGCTTGGGTTGGGATTGCCTTCTGTGTGGAGTCTGCATGTCCTCCCCGAGGTCGAATGGGCATTCGAAAGACATGCATTGAATGGGCATGCCTTCGTTGAAGGTTGGGCGTCGGGCTGGCAACTCGACACCATAAAAAAAAAGAAAAACTGCCAATCATTAGCGGACCACAGTTCCGCTGTGGCGACCCCTAACCAGGAAAAGCCAAAAGACAAACAACAACAGGCATAAAGGAGAATGCAGCATGATTAGTGCTGCATGTGTGAATAAATTAAATTTAGTGACAATGCTCTCAACTCTTTCAAGCAAACGTATTAAGAAATAAAATGCTTATAGAAAGAACCTAAAATGACTATACAGAGGTCTTGCCAGGCAGAGTCTGAATAATTCATTGTTATACCTTAAGATGAGGCTGGATAAATGAAAGACAGATTATAAGGGCCTACCATAGGAACTCCTTTAGAACTAGTGGGAGAATGTCAGGAGGTATATGACCTGATGTTTTATTAACTACCATATTTAACAGTAGCCTTGCATGTATGACAAATGGAAGAGGACATGAAATCCACAGCCCAAGGAGCTATCTTAATGAAGTGACCCAACGAGGTTGTGTGTTTTATAAAGGCAAACATCTTCAAATTCATGTCACTAGATCAACAACAGTTTAAGACAATGCAAAGTCTGGACAAAGCAACTTTCAGCAAACTTCAAAGTATGTTTTTTTTTTGTTGTTGTTTTTTTTTGCAGGGGCAACCTCTCACCCTTCCATAACCTCCATGTGGGAAATGTATATATACCTACTCCAGTATCATACAGCAGTGGAAAGAAGGGATAATTTCACTGTCACTAAAAGCTGTTTCTGTGACTTTAATTTGGAGGATGGGAGTTCACTTAATATGTTGAAGATCTCATCACAGGTTCCCATATCTTTGTGGTAATCTCTTAGGAGGCAAAAGGCTTACTTAGTCAAGTCCCAAACTGTACCAAGTGACTGCCATCCTCTGAAGGTTTATACTTAACTGTAGGAATAACTTCAGAACTGATACAGTTTTTAGTATTTTAAAACTGACCACAAAAATAGGGGTCTAATAGCATACATAAATTTTAACTAAACATATATAACCTGCTTTAAAAACAGATTTTCACCTGAGCAAATGACAAAGTAAGAAACATTGACAATTAATCTCCCTTCTGATTAGACACCCCATTGAGAAAATGATCGGCAGCTGCAGATGTCATAGTGGAAATGCATCTGACACCTGTGTTTGGATTAAAGAAAGTCACAGCTACATTTTATACATTTTCTTAACTGAAAAAGCAGTTATCTTGTTTTAGCTACAGTGTGTTGGCACAGTTCTGTCATGCTATTTCAGCTGATTACAGATGCAGTATGTATGAGATAATGCAATACTTTCATATCCAAAAGCCAAGCAGTTCTCAGGTGAGTGATGCCAATACTTCTGAATCTCAAGATTACTGCATCACTGTTTTCAATTTTGTGGGTCAAAGTTCTTTTAATCCCACTGAGGTTGGATGATGCTTTGCAAAAAATGGAAAACAGCATTATTTGTTTACATTTCTTCAATAACCAGCACTAACTTTCTTGTAAAGTGATTACTGCTCTTATTACCATGAGTAATTAAATAATTAATTCTTGGATGATAAGTAGTTTGAGACAATGAGGGGATATTTTTAAACTTGGTCATCATATAATATTTTAGCATCATCATTCATCCCTTTCTAATTTGCATTGCACAGTACAGAATGACAAGTTATAGGATTCACACATTTTTTTTAACTTTGATTGTAATTACAAAGACTTCTGAAAAGAGCATTAATACTCTACTTAGACTGCAAACACATCCATCAGAAGTGCTCATGGCAAATACCACTAGAGCTTTGTTTCTTAGATGTACTGTCAACAAGCAAATCAATGGAATAACAGTACTACATAAGCTGACAGCCAATAATGGCATGACAGACAGACAGACCAAAATAAACAGCTTTTCAAGAATGGGCTAAAGCTCTGACTGTGAGCCAGACAACTCAAGTTCATTTAGTGGATCAGGTGCTAGCAGAGCTGCTTAGCAGGGATGGGTGTGAGCTAACAATGCCACTTTGCCTATCATAGGGTTGGGGTGGTGATCTACCCTGTCAGCTGATCACCACCAAACAAGTGGATGCTTGCATAGCACTGGAAACAGGCAGGAATGCAGATATGAGCTTGGCACTGCTAAGCTACTGCAGGTAGCTTTCATTAGTGAATGGGTGACAGTACACATGAGTATAAGGAAGGTTTAGCATGCACCTACAGTGATATGGCTAACTATGTCAGCTACCTGGGGTAGGGACGGGGCTTGAAGTAAATGCTCCTCAAACATCCAAATTAACAAAACTTTGGGCTAAGCTCTCAGCAAACCAGCAGAAATGCCAGCAACAGTGTCTGTAGCACAGAGAGGATCTATGGAGAGATTGGCCCTTCTCTGTGGTTATTTTGGGTTCCTAGTCTGAATAGACCATCTGTGGGGGAGGAAGGCCTACAAGAGGCTTATGGTCCTTGGATGACCATGGCACTAAACAACCACCTTACCTTCCGCTATGATGACTCCCTCCATTCAACAGTGTCACTGATAGGGAACAGATGCATGAAACCTCACAGAATAGGCTGATGGTTGGCAAGTGAGGAGACAAACAATACTAACAGAAAAAAGATAGTATGTGCTACAATGAAATACAGACCCCTATCCATATGCTTGCAGCTTTAGTGGTACCAAGAAATGGGATTTACTATTTGCTTAAAAGATTAAAATGGCAGAAAGTTTGATTTAGGCACAGTTCAATATGTTGAATGTTTCTCTCACATACTGGTCATACGTATGTGTCTAAGGAATATTTCTTAACCTCTTAGTGCAAGAATCCTGAAGAAAGCCAAAAGTAATGGGAGGGAGGCTTAAAAATCAGGGTCAGATTTTAGATACTGCTCTTACAAATGTAGAAAGTTGCTAGAATAACAGGTTTTTCATGGCAGTGGATTTTTTGGAAGAATAAGAAGTCTGAAACACAAATGCTTGTCATTATTTAGTAACTTCATTTCTCAATGGTTTGCCAGAAAAAAAACACATATTGTATGAGGAACAGACCAAAAGTGGCACAAATCTGGGCACTTGAAATCCTCAACAGTTGAGAGTAAGAGGTACGATCTGATGTGAAACAGCATTAACAAATACATAGATTATGTTAGCAGAGAAATAATGCTTACTTTTTTTTTCAGAAAATGTAAGGGAACTGATTAAAATAACCCTGTCATACAAATAAATAAGTTGTTCTAAATCAGTATTCATACTCTCCATGTCTGCCCCTAAGGAATACATTTTGTCTTATTATACCACAAAAAATTAAACATAAAACATAAACTGTACTGACCTCAGCAGGACCAAACAGCAATCATATAATTACACTTCAAACTGTGTCATTATAATACATGGGAAAAGTCATGGAAATGTCAGTGGCAGTTTTATAAATAATTTATGGGTTACTCATGGAAAGTTTTGCACTCTTTCTGTGTTAAATGCACATATATTCAACTGTAGCAGCAAAAATACTTATTATTTTTTATATTGTCTGTTCTTAAATATCTAATATTTATTTACTGGTAAAACGCAGTCTTAGGCCTAGGGAGAAAAGCTCCATGGTTAGATATACAAAGTTATTATGGCAATGTGAAAAATATCTATTAAATCAAAAGGATTTATAAAGTTATAATAGAGACATATCAAATAACTGCAAAACCCTCTGACAAAATGCATCAGTCTAATTTCATCAGTTCATTCTTTCTTCCTTCAAAGCCACTAAATGTGTTGATACTACTAAAACTACTGTCCCATGTAAAAAGCATCATATCCATAAAGCTTAGATTTGACTGTTAAGTCTAAGAATTCACTTTGCACAGGACCCACCTGTGGTTATAAACAGCCAGCAAAGCAATTTAAAACAGATCGGTAATTAGAGCTAAGAGCTGATCAGGGCACTTTGATAACACTGTTGTCATCTCTAGATGTCCATTATAGAATACTAGCCAGTCAGAAGAGTTGTCCTTCCAGCACATCCACCTACACAGTGCAAACCTGGTTTTAGACAGCACATCTACCTACACAGTGCAAACTTCGTTTTAGACAGCACATCTCATGTCAGAAGCACTGTGGATACCAACAAAATATACATGCCACTATACACTGCAGTGGTATTATTTTGCACATCTTAAAGTTATTTTAACAAACTGGTACACAGACAATACCTGGGTGAGCATGTTTTGCTAAAATTATTGCCTAAGATCACTGGCTGTCCCTTACAGAACACCAGATGGTCCAATAATGGACAGAATTCTCCCTCCAGCCTTTCTGCCCACCTGCTGCAAATTTCAGCCAGCTTATCTCTTGTCATCAGCATCTGTAGTTAAAAATGGCAAACAGACAAATACAGACTATAATATCTTGCATGAGTATTACTTTGCACACTAGAGCATACCTTGTATTTCACTGCTGCTCACAACCAATAATTTTAGTACTATTTCTGGTTAACATGAGTTGAGTTCATATATAAAAAAAGAAAACTGACACGTTTCACTTTAATTTAATTTACAAGAGACTGAAAAGAAAACCTGTTCACGCTTTTTGGGGGGTTATTCTGATGTTGCCAGGACTGTGGAATGTTGCCCAAGCTTTTGTTATACCACCCAAGTTCTGAGCTTTATATGAATGTTCACTTTAAAAATTCAATTTTACTCATCAGTTAAATCAAGTTAAAGAAAAGTGAAATCAAAATATGAAAGAAAACTTGCAGTTTTTACCGTGGCTAATCGAAAGGCTTTTCTAAACACCCTCACTCACAGAGTAGGAATGCCCCTAGTGATATAATACTGTGTGACTACTGATAAAAAGTGCCCTGGCAGAAATTCTCTGCAAAACTTAAAACTTGATAGCATTACAATTAAGCTGTTAAAATTTAACATCCCTGGCAATCATAAATGTCCAGACATGACTGATGAAATGGTTGAAGTGGCATTAAAAGCTATTAAGGTTTACAGAACATCTGGGCCTGATGACCTTAATTGCTACTTTTTTGAGCAAAATAAAATAATGCATTGCCCACCATTTCCAGCAAAATATAGCATGTGGCTACGTAGCAGATGTTTGGCAGGAGGCTCACTGTGTGTCACACATTTCTAAAGGTGGGGGTCTAAAATGCAAGTGTAACTTAGTAACTAGTCATTGTAACAGTAACTTAGCAGAACTAGCACCAGTACAAAATGTTACAAAAGAGTGCTCTTGGGTTTGTTTTCAAGTTTCTTTAAATAACTTGACATCACTCAACATGGATTTTCTAACAGGCACTCATGTCTACATAACCTAATGTACTTCTACTCAAATTTGATTACAATTGTTGTCAGGAAGATTAATGCGCTGGATACACGTCTCTCTGCTGCTGTAACATATTTAGATCTGGTGACAGCCTTTGAGTCAGTACCACATTTGACCATACTCCAAACACCTTCCAAACTTGTTCCACATAGGAAAACTGGTTGGCGTCACACTGAAAAGACAGTCTAAGGATTAGTAATGTGCTCACCACACAAAGAACAGTCAATAAAGGTATACCTCAAGGGTCTGGTTCTAGGGAACTTTTTACTTAACATCTTCATGGCTACATTTCCAAACATCAGAACACTAATAGGGAACTAAGCTTATGACTACAAACCAACTGTGCTGTCACAAATTTGATCAACTCAAAAGTTTAGAGCTATTTGGTCCATAAACAACAGTCAATACTTTACCATAAAAATGCTATTTCAAGCAAAGAATGCTAATTTTCTGTTAATAAAAACACATAATATCTGTTTCAAGGCATCTTAAGGATTTGGGAGATTCTTTGAGACAGGGCATGGAAGTTTGATGCAAATCTGAATAATACAACTAGAAGGTATTTTGTCATCATGACAGAAAGTATGCATACAATCACCATGAAAAAAATAAAATACTTGCAACTTTCAGCCAATAACTAGACCATGGAAGTACATGTATGTTTACACACTCTCTTGGCTACCTCCTTCAAGTTCTGTAAGGTAGTCTGTGACAGCTGTGATTGTCTTAACTCTCTCTCTCTTTGTGATCTTTCACATTTATTTTTTAACAATGGCGTATGATATGTAGATTTAGAGCTGCAAACAATCTCTTCCTCTGAAGTAGCCCCTTCCAGGGGAAATCCAGTACTGTTTGACAGCTGAGGCTCCAGTTCCAGCTTTTCTTTCTACTGACTAGCTTTTTCCTGCAGTCAATAACATGAAAATCGGCACTAGTAGTAATAAATTGTTAATTAATTATCATAAGAATGGAGAGAGGTGTAGGTATCTATTCTGGAGCCTGATGCCTCACCAGAGTTGCCCCCACTATACTTGCAGAAAAGTGAAAAAGTAAAAAACAAAAAAATTGCAGTTCTTCTTTCATTTTAAACTGTAGCACATGCTGGCTACATTTGCAGCCAGCAGTTACAACAGTTTATGCCAGATAGTAAGCGTTAAAGTACTAGCTAACATTTATTTCCTTTTAAACTATTGCAGCAAGAAGCTGCTACAGTTGTTTATGCCACATACACAGCAGTAAAGTGTTTCAGGTTTAAATAAGGGGGGAAAAACAGCTCTTAATTCCTTTTAAAGAGCAGTGACTGCTGGCTACATTAGTAGCCAGCATTTGCAATAGCATTTGCCACATACAGAGCACTAAAGTGCTTAAGTTCTAAATGAGAAAAATGTATTTCTTTTTAAACTGTAGCAACAAGAAGCTACTTCAAGGTGTCTATGCCACTAAATGCTTCAGTTCTGACCACAAATGCATGCACTTTGCACTGAAAACCATTTTGCATCTACCAGCCCCAACCCCTAACACCTTGCACAACGGATCCACAGTGATCTCCCCACCCTAACCACACAACTGAGAATGGAACATTTTTGGTTATATTAGGCAAATTCACCTCAAATATAGGGTATTTCTCACTCAGAGTTCCACAAAAGATCAGTATTAAGGCCAATACTTTTCTCCACCTCTGAAAAATCTCAGCACAGAGCTACAAACTATTAATCTTATCATTTATGCTAATGTAGTCTTAATATTTAATCCAGGCGTCTATCTAGAAATTGCAAATTAAACTTCAGGATGACTTGACACTTCTCTAAGATTAAATATCACATAATAATCTGTCCATTAATCAAAAGAAGTCACTCATGATGTCTTCAGCCTCACCTTGCAGGATGTGACTGTCATAACATTAAAATATCCTACTGGGTAATATAATCAACCAAGTCTACAAACATAGACTCCTTGGTCTGGGCTTGGACTCACCCTTGTCATTTAAAAGTGAAAAGGTGCTATAAAATATTATGAATTTCTTTCTTTTTTTTTATAATCAAGAAAATCAAAAGCCAACAATGTATTCTTGCCAAAATTTGAATATATAACCTTCTTGTTATCTCACTAAAATCTGTTCACAATACCAGCTTACTAAAGAATGATTCAAATAAATAAAACCTATAGATACATTTTTCTGGCTGACCATACAACCCACCACTGCTTGCTATTCCAAAAAAACAAACTATTGACTAGTGACAGGAATGGCAATGTAATTACTGCCAACATTTTGGTTTAAAATGGCAAAATGTTTTTTAGGCCAGCCCTTTATTTACTACAAAACATATTGAAGGACTACATCATATAGCTTAAATAATATCATTATTCTTAAAGGACCACCATTTGGTACTGCAATTGTCGAAAAAGTTTTCTCAAAACTGGGACATGCAACCTGGAATAAATTTTGAGATCATCACTCAACCTTCCAAAACAGACTCAAGGAACACTTATTTGAGACATACAAATTAACAGTTTTACAGGAGCCATATACATTACAACAGCCTAAAACAAGGTAATATTATTTTAATGTAGTTTATGTGAACAGTATTAATACTTTTAAGAGTTAAAACTATATAGTGTAAAAACTGAATGTGTTTAAAAATCATGAATCAAGTTTTATATCACTCTGAAATCTTTCTATATCCTACTCTTTGCTGTACTGAACTCATTTAAATAACTGCTCTGTAAGGTACTTCTATAAACCATTTATTTTAATCGGCAATATGTGCGGCTTTTACCATCTGTTCCCCTAATGCTTCATATTTACAATGTATTTTCTGTTGACCAATGTCTATGCATCAGTTTAACACAAAACGTTAAATAAATTAAGATAAAATAAAATACATCAGTGACTTTAACATCCTCAACTGGATGTATGGACATTGAATATCATCCCACTCCCTGTATCAAAATACTCCATAACACTGAAATGTAATTTTCTGGATTTATCAAGTACAAAATAATATCAGCAAATAAAGCTAACTTTTCTTGATTGCTATACAAGTTATATCTTTGAATTTCTGAGCCCCTTATTTTTTTTACTAATGGCTTTAAATATAAAATAAATAAAGGGGAAACGGCACACTCCAGGCCGGTTCCCTTGCTCATACACAGGTTGCTGGAAAAGAATTCTCCTACCTTAATTCTTGCTTTCAACCTTTAATGTATCCGTCTAATTAGCCCTATTATTCTACCAGGGAATGCAAATACTTCCAATGCCCGGTTTATAAAATCCCAGTTGACTCAATCAAATGTTTTCTCTGTACCAAGATCCACCAACAATGTCAGTATTTTCTTACATTCTGTTTCTGTCTGTATCATCATTAGTCTATTAATGTTCTAAAATGTTTGCCTTCTCTCCACAAAAACAGACTGATCCATAGCTATCAATTTTACAACATCTTTGCCATTCTTTTAGCTAGTACAGACATAAAAACTTTATAAACATTGTTTAAAATTTAAATGAGTCTAAATGATGCTGGGTCTGGAAAGTCTTTACTCCCTTTGGGTGATACAGCCACCACAGCTTTTTTCCAAGATGCTGGTGATACCCCACGCCACCATCCGATTAAATACAGTTAAACAAAGCCTTCCAGAACTTTATAATTTTTCTTCCCAACTTCCAAAACTTCTATAGGAACACCATCTGCTCCTTGAGACTTACCTGTTGATTGATTATACATCTCCATTTTCAATTCATATCTTCCGATCTTAGCTATTAATTGTTGAGCCTCATCTTCCTCCAACCTTGGCATAAATAAGTCTTCCATGTGTATTTCCATTTGTGCCTTTTCTTGGTTTGCATATTCCTCTGCTTTATACAAATCTACTTAACATTTCTGAAATATCTCTAATACCTTTACTGGATCTCTGGTTATTTTTCTTTTGCCATACGCTCTCCAAGCCTGGCGACAACCTTTCTACTTTCTTTTTGTTGCCCAAGTCACAATTTGTTGTAATAAAATGTTTTGTGCTCTGGAGTTATCAAAGATAGTTGCTTAACAGCAACCTTTATAAACTCATGCATATTAAACAAATCTCCATTATTTTCCTTTCAGCACTCTGCAGTTGCCTCTCCTCTTATTCTGTCAGATTTCCCTTATTCTGCAATAGTTTAACCTTTGCCAGCCTCTCTAGATAAGTCTTTTCGCATCTCTTTCTCTTTTAGTTCTACCCTTTTCATTTTTTTCCAGCTCAATAGCTCTCTCTTCTGAAGAAATTCCTGTCTTCCCTAATAACTCTTCATAGGTTCATAGGTATACACTAGGCTAAGGACTACCAGGGCCTTTATAAGCTAGGTAGATAAGATAGGTGCTGATGCATATGGGAAATTTGGCTGATTCCTAACAAACACAGAGAAATTAAACAGTACATGACAAACTGGTAAATGCATATGAAAGATGGACTTTACAAAATAAACAGCTGGAGACATGGCCAGCCTTAGGCACAGGCCAACTAGGCGGCTGCCTAGGGCGCCACTCTAGCAGGGGCACTTTTCCAGTATTTATTTGGTGTAGGTAGACCAGGATGGAGGCACCAGGTGTTGCCTAGGGCACCAGTTGACCTAAGGCCAGTCCTGGCTGGAGACTGGAAAGGTGGAAAAAACAAATAAGACACGCAAAATTTAACGAGTAATAGTAGTACTGCAACTGAAAGCATGTTTCTATGTGATTTGAACCTGAAATTGAACTAAATGACTGTTTTGTCTAAAATTTTTCCATCCGCACTGCTGTAAACCTGCAAATTCAGTCTCTTTACAAGCAGTGAAACAGATGGACACAGCAGTAATAAGAAAAACAAACTGCCAGGTGATGCTCTTCTCTGTATACTGTGCATTTGACACAAAGTATCTAACACTGTTGAATGTTTTCAACAAGAAGCTATTTTATGTGTTGCAGCATTGGGAAGTGGAGGGTGGGTGAATATCTTACTTCTAATATTCTGACATTCAGCTGTTAATCAATATCTTTAGCAAACTGTTAACCACTGCAAATAAGGTGTCCAGCTGAGGAAAAATTAACCCACAGACTGTCATAATGAACAACTTACTCTATGTAATTAACAAATGACTGATACTACTGACATAAATAAGAATTTTGATGGAATAGGTAGACAACAAGATGGTGCTGACAAATACCAGGTGGAAACTCCGGCTGAAACACAAAAGAACTAAGGGACTAAATAATAGTCGACAGTCGATTTGGTATACATATATAAATAATGGTTGTTACAAAAGTAATTCCCTGACACTGGAATGGCAGAAAAAAAATAATGAGATGGATAAACTTGGTGTAAGAAACAGCAGTACGGCAGGTGAAATGTTATTTCATGTTCTCAAGTAACTTGAAACTCAAATGGAACTAAATAATGAATGTTTTATTTAGAATCTTTTCATTTTCATCATAGTAAATTTACAAATCTAGTTTCTTTATGAGTAATGAAACAGAAGGGTACAGCAGTAATCAGATGGAAAACTATTGGGTAATATTCTTCTTTGTATACTGTGATTTGGCAAAATATTTCACAATGTTGAATGATTCGAACAATATATTATATTAATTGATGTACTCTATATATATACATATATACATATATATATATATATATATATATATAGATATATACATACACGCATACATACACACACACACACTCATATATATATATATATATATATATATATATATATATATATATATATATATATATATATATATATGGGTCTACTTCAAAATATTGAATTATCATAACATTGAAACTCAAAACACTGAGACCATAACATCGAAATCCAAAACACTGAAAACCTAAAATAACGAAAACTCAGAACACTGAAAGTGTGTACATAACACAGAAAACTACAACATACATGTAAATAACATCCCTCCACCTATAACACCGCCAAACCAAGAAACACACTTTTTACTACATTTCTGCAGGGGGGCAAACCCCCCTACACCCCCCGTAAATTAAATATACAAACTCCTATATTGCACTACAATGGAAAAAAGTTAATTTCCAAACCCCACTGTAACATGACCACCATACAGAATGTAAACATATGGATGTGCTGCTTTCATGGAAGTTAAGTTAGTATTCTGAGAAGTGTTGGGAGAAGTGAGTAGGCCATACAGGTAAGTGATTTAGACATTATGTTTACACTCTGTATGATGATCGCAATACAGTGAGGTTAGGAAATTATTTTTTTTCCACTGTAGTGCAATCTTGGAGTTGGTATATTTAATTTACGGGGATGGGGGGACAGAGCCCCCACATGGAGGGTGTAGTAGTAAAAAGTATTTGTTAGTTTGGTGTTGTTATAGGTGGAGGGGATGTTATTTAAATGTGCGTTGTAGTTTTCAATCTTACGATGCAAAGTTTCAGTGTTCTGAGTTTTCGTTGTTTTGGGTTTTCAGTGTTATGGTGTCAGTGATTTGAGTTTCAATGTTATGATAATGCAATGTTTTGAAGTAGACTCATATATATATATATATATATATATATATATATATATATATATATATATACATAGATAAATATATGTAGATAGCTATATGGAGACATATATAGCTATACCCACACCCACACCATATTAGCAGTTATGAAATGCAAATTATGTTCCTTTACTGGTGACTCATAATTGTGTCATGTAAAGTAGCGCTTGGAGAGGGGTACCCGAATGCATAAAGACGAACTGACAGAGGAGTGAAAGTTCGATTTAAGGGAGGATCTGCCCTATATTAGAGATCGAAATGCTTCCCCGGAAGATGTAATAAGGATGACACAACAGCATTTGTACATACTTTTATTGTTGGGGGAAGTCATTAAAGGTAATGTCAACTATAATCAAAAAAGGCATGCCACGTGAATGGGACAGAATTAACTCACATACTGAAAGAGCATTTATTATGGTAAAATTCAGTGAAGAATCCAAAAATAAGATCGAAAGAAAAAAATTAAAATGGGAGGGCTTAGGATGCCAACTTGGAATGCAAATGGGTTGGTTAACAAACAAAAGGAGGAAAGAATGTTAACAAAACTAAAACAAAACATGGTCAAAACCAAGTAACACTTGAAAAAATAAAAAAGGCACAAAACAGGCACAACACAGTGAATCGATTTAGTGCTTTCATTCTTTTATTAAGAACTTCCTCAGAATAAATAACAAATGAACAAACCCTCTTAAATACAAAACACTTAATCACATCACTTCTGGTTCCATTCAATCAAAACTCTCATTTGATTCTACTAAAAGTTAAAGAAACTGATCAACCCAACAATAACATCTTATAAACACAGATGAATTACATAGCTAAATTTTGTGTCTTTCGGCTTTTCCCGGTTAGGGGTCGCCACAGCGGAACTCCGGTCCGCTAATGATTACTTTTGAAAATACATAAAATTACATAAAAAATATGTCACTTTGTTTCTTAATTAAAAGTTTTTTTTTTAATTTCAAATAACTTTTAACAGATATTTTGTCATTTATACCTGGGGCAATATCTGCCCTTAAAGAAATTTTGCCATTTTAACTCAAGAAATTCTAAATAAGTGTTGAATGACCCTACAAACTTCTCCCTGTCAACTTGTTCAACAACAAAGAAGAGAAATTTCTACACTGTGGCAAGTCTAGCTAATGCATTTGTACTATCTTTCTTTCTGATAGCTAATACATGTTCTCTCACTCTATCAACTAATTTCTGAGTGGTCTTGCCTATGTAAAAATAATCACAATTTCAGAAGACAGCCAAATAAACCAAACCCTCACTTTGACAGTTGAACCTACCATTTGCAGTTAACATATTCAGATGTTTAAAATAAAATCTACAACCTACCATAATGAATCTACAATACAAGCATTTCTGACAAGGAAATGTGCCAAAATGTTTAACATCCTCTCTATTACAGAAGCCCTTAGAAGAACTCTCAAGAATCTGTTTTAAAATTTTTGTCTTTTTATAAATAAATCATGGCTTACAACCTAAAACCTCAGCCAAATCTTGATTCCCTATGATAATTTTCAAATTCTGTCAATAATTCCCTTAATCTGTGACCTATCTGCACTCATAGGCAAAGGGAAAGAACATCTCAGTCCTTCCACTTTAACAACCTTCTCACTTTTATCCATGACCCTAGGGGAAAAACCTGCTTTAATAGTTGGTGGAAACCTAGTGTGCCTTTGTAAAATTACACTACTAGAACATACCTTCTTTATGTGACACATACCTAGAAAGCCACATTGATGTGTTAACTTCAAAGAATGGGTCCCCATCTCCTGTCTCTAATTAGCCAGTTAACTGTGAATACCTCATTGCCAACAATAGTTCCATCGTCCAAAGAAGAACAAACGGATCATTGTCCAGTTCCCTGGAGGCCTCTGAAACTCCCTTGAACTTGCAAAAGCACAGCCTGCACCTTGTTGATGATGTCTTTCAGATTACGTGTCAGTAGGGCTAGATCTTCCACCGTCAGGTGAATAGTCAGGTCTGAACAACTGTAATCCTCCGTAGCCATGATCACTTGGCAAGAAAAACCATGAAGATGAAAATCTACGGACCAATACTACAATGAAAACGATGAATGACTTCTGCCTGACTTACAAAGCCATGTCCAACTCAGTACTGATGGACATGCTCCACCTAAAGAAATCGAAGACACTACGAGCTACGGGCTTTAGTGAGCTATACCTCGCCACAACAATAAATAGAACATGCTGGAGGGATAGATTCCTGTCACAGAGATTCACCATGCTTTGGAACAAAATTCCAAACTACATCAGGCAGAGCCCCTCACTAACACTCTTCAAAAGAAACCTTGACGAGTGGATGGGTAACAGAAAATACACCCCTGGGATCACTTCATTGGCTCTGCTTGACAGAGGATCAGTTAATTAATCAATGGGGTGGCGAAAGCCGACACACTCTGGCTAGGCTTATAAATGCCCTTGGGTAGATAACCTATGAACCTATGAAAAGTGCCTAATAGGTGCCAGCACACTAAAACTCACAAAATAAAAACAAAAAGTGGCCAAAACCGAGTAACACTTGAAAAAATACAAAAGGCGCAAAATTGGCACTTTACAGTGAATAGATTTAGTGCTTTCTTTCTTTTATTGAGCACTTCCTCAGAATAAATAACAAATGAACAAACCCTCTTAAATACAAAACACTTAATGACATCACTTCTGGTTCCCTTCAACCAAAACTCTCATTTAATTCCACTAAAATTTAAAGAAACAGATCAACCCGACAATAACATCTTATAAACACAGGTGAGTTACATAGCTAAATACTTTTGAAAATACATAAAATTACATTTAAAAAAAAAACTTTGCCACTTTGTTCTTTAATTAAAACTTTTTAAATTTCAAATAACTTTTAACACATATTTTGTCAAGTTCTTCTATGTGGCACATCTCATTACTAACAGTTGTGCATCCAGGAAGAAAGAGGTCATTGTCACCCTCTACTCTTCCCTCATTAGGCCAATCATCGAGTACAATGCTCCATTTGGCATGCACCTCCCTATACACTTGCAACAACTGGAGAGGCCGCAAAAGTACCTCACAAAGAGGAACCTAGGCCTTAAACGCTTGTCCTATATGGACAGACTCAAAAAATTCCAACCATTCTCTGTCTCATATCACCTACTTAGAGGTGATCTCTGCTTGACTGGAGGGACAGGTTCATAACACAGAGACTGCCCATGCTATGGAATAGACTTCCCATACGTGTTAAGCACAGCACCTCACTGGCACTCTTCAAGAGAAATCTTGATGAGTGAATGGGAAATAGAAAATTCACCCTGGGGATCACTCCAGTGGCTCTGCTCGACAGAGGCACTGGGAACTAAGGTTGGGTGGCACAATGCCAGTGTAATCCTATGGGCTAGGCTTGTAAAGGCTCCAAGGCCATTAGCCTAGTACACACCTATGAACCTATATAAAGAGACAAAGCAAAAGAGAAATATTAATACTAGTAAAAAAGAACATACCAACAGCATGGTTAATGACTATAGCAGACAGGCAAGGAAGATATGTTACAGTGAACGGTAGGTGGGACAGACAAAAGATAGTGCAATTAACCAACTGAAAGAAGTATTACGTGCAATTTTATCCCAGACAGAGGAACTTTATCTTGCTGGAGGTGACTGGAACATTATATGTGATAAATCAGATCAGCAAAGCACAGAGCATCGAAACTGGGCAATGAAGCAAGATACTTAGCCAAATATATGAAAGTGTTTCAGATGAAAGATATAAAGGAAAAGGGGGAAGAACAATAGGAAATATACTTATTACTCCAGGCAACATAATACTTGGGTACAAATGGATAGATTCTATATTAATATGGAATATGCCCACTGGGTTGAGAAACAATCAACTCCACTGATGCCATCTGACCATGCAACCGCAGAAGTCAGTTTAAGAAAGACCAAGAATGGTAGGGGCCAGAAGCACTGGCACTTTCAGACATGCTTACTAAATAATGAATGATTTAATGCTTGGTTGGTGATCATGCTTAGCAAAAAAACTAAGGTACTGCCTGACAAAAATAGAAGAGGTCTACACCAACTAGGATACTACAAAAGACAAAATCAGACAGCTTGCGAACCAAAGGACTAATGAAATATGGTATTAAATAATAAGAAATATAGGCAGGTGATGGACAGGTTACAAGATTTGCAAACAAAAGGAAAATGAGGTAGGAGACTGTGAAGGGAATGGGAACACAAAAGGCTAAAAGAAGAACTCAAAAATCACCATGACATGATTAATGACTAAAGGATAGCACCAGCCCTCAGATATTGTGATGACAGACATAGAAACAGAAAATATTTTAGCACAAAGACTCAGGCATCAAGCTGTTGAAAAGTCAATAAAAAATTAAGAAATAAGAAAACAAGTAGGATAGAAAAAGAAAGACAGGGTATATTAGAAGGGCTGAAAGATTATTTTGAGGAAATATACAGAGGGGAGAGTTGGTAAACAGAGACAGATAAACAGCCTGAAAGATGGCTAGATGAACTTCAATTAGAAGGGTTACAAGAAAGGGAAAGCAAGGAATGCTTGAAAGAAACAATGAGAGAAGAAATAATACAAACCATAAAAAAAAAAAAATAAAATAAAAAAAACTCTGGCAAATCCCTAGGAAGGATGGTATCCCAACTATAATATGGAAAATTTCATGCAGGGATTTAGTAACTTATTGGCATAAATTGCTTAATGTCATAATGAGAGAGATGTATATCCCATCTTCTTGGAAAACAGCAATTACAGTACTAATACCAAAGGGAAACTAAGACCCAACTGACCCAGCATTATATAGGCTTATATCAATTATGAACCATGACTATAAAACATTTATGCATATCTTGGTCCAGAGGTTGGCAGGAATTTTAACTCGTATAACTGGAAGAGATGGGAGTGGTTTTATTAAGGGAAGGCAGACTTTCAACAATATAAATAGAACAATGTTTATGCAGAAGCGTGCAATTTCCAATACAAAAACACTTACGTTAATATGTCTTGGTGCTGAAAATCATACAAAGACATGCGTCTGGAGTGTTTCTCCCAGGTCCTCCACTGAAAATTGGCTCATTCCAAGTTGGACTTTCCCGGTTAACAAATGTAAAATAAATAAAAATAAAATTTGGTTGGGCCAGTTGGGGATTTAAGTGGAAGCTCCTAGAAGATGTAAGGGTCACAATCAAGTGGACACAAATGTTACAGAACATTTATCAGGTGGCAAAGAAGCAAATAAAGCTAGTAGGTCCCCAATCAGGTAACCTGAATCTATCAAGACGGACCCGGTGGGGTGCCACCTTCTGTATATAGAATAAATAAGAAGAACACAGGGATTAGGGTACAACTGTGAGAATATAATCCAGAAAATCACCCTGTTTGCAGATGATATAATAGTATATGTTACAGACTCAGCCCTAGAAATTCTGAAGTTGTTCAAGATTATAAAAGACTTTGGTAGATTATCAAGTTATAAAATAAATACATGAAAAACACAAGCTATGGTGCAAAACATAACCTCTACATTTGAAATGGTCCAGGAATATCCATTCCATGGGAATATACCTAAGCAAAATATCTTGGATTATTGTTAACAGCAGATGTAGAAAAACTGGCAAATAAAATGTGGCAGGAAACCATGACAAAGATCCAGGATAAATTAAGAACTTGGAAACTGATGTTAATAGATTTAGACGGGAAGGTTCAAGCAATAAAGATGCTTGTGGTCCCATTAATATTATATACTGGTCAGGCATACTTTATGGATCCAGGTAAAGATTTCTAGGCTAGACTATAAAAAGAAATACAATAATTTATTTGGGAAAAGAAAAATATGAAAGTAGCATGGGACAAATTGACCAGTCCCCCAGAAGAAGGTGGGCTAGTGGAAGCAAGTGAGAGGTATGTGATTACCAAGAAAATATTGGGTGGTGCATATAAATCGCTTAACCAATACAGAAGTAAAGATATGAAGGAAATGAGGGACAGCTGGAGTAGACAATCAGATATACAAATTACAGACAAACAATGGAGAGACATTATACCAGCCCCAAGACTGGCAACATTAGCAAGGAGATTCCGCATATTTGAATGGAAATGTCTACAAAAATATTTCTAAACAACATCACAGTTATACTACATCAGCTCAGCATGTAGTCCTACTTGTTGGAGATGTGGGCCCCGAGAATTAGATAATTGCTTACATATATTTTGGGAATGCACAGCATTAGAAGTCTTTACCACAGGACCTCCACACAGTGGTAAACATAACATTAAAGAAAGAACTTGGGGATTTCAAAACACTCCTCATTTTGAACTGAGACCCTGCCCTATATAATAGCCTGGAAATAAAAGATCTGAGGAAGACAACAGTCAAAAGCGCTTATCGGATATCTTCAAGGGACAGTTTTGAGCTTTTTTATTTTTCATTTTATTTTCAAGTCAAAGTTTTATTCATATTAAAGGACTACATTTTAATTGGAACACTTGTGGATTTCGTTGATTGGCCATCCTTGGGTGGATTTTCTGTCTTTTTTCTGCTAATATTGACTGTTTTTGTGACAGACCACCTTTAGCATTTGGGAGTTATTTATTCATTTGGAAATAAAAGAATTATTCATACTTGTGGTGCTATTAGCTAAAAAAGTGATGACAAAAAAATGGAAAATAGAGGCGTCCCCATGTATGAGGGAAATATGAAAGATGATGAAGGAAGTAAAGGAATTAGAAAAGAGAAAAGCAGCATAAAAAGAAGAAGAGCAAAAAATGTGAGGTTTGGGAGCAAGTAGAGGCATAATTAAGTAGGGGTGACAGACATTAATTCACACACAAGAGACACAGCACCATTTTACATCATAGTTAACCAATCCAGTACACAACTGAACAACAAATAAATAATAATGGAAACATAAGACAATGAAGACCATAACAAGATGAAAAAGCAATAAGGAACAGACATGTACTGCATGCTTTAAAAATTTGACAAGAGAAGGGAAAATTTAGAAAAAGAGGGGGTGAATTTATACTGTTATAATATTAATTAAATAATATGCAACCGCAGATACAAGCTGAAAGATGAAACAAAAGAAAATGTACTGTAAAAGTTTACTCTGGTCTTGTGTTGAATATGTATAAACGGAAAAATTACACGGTCAGCCACACGAGATACAAAACATGCAGTGCATCCTGCAAGTGGACTGCACAATATATATGTATAATGTCATGCAATACAAATTAAATGCACATTAAAAAAGACTCTAAAGGGGTGGATAAAATTTTAGCCAAAATCCATAAGCCAAGGGGGGCACAGATGCAGGACATCTAAGCCAACAGTAAGACATATATTCAGAGAGGTCCATAATGTGTCTCATCATACAATTATTTCTATTATCCATTCCTTAAATGTCTCAGTTTCAGTATTACCACATTCCATAAATGTGCTTTCAGGCTTGGGTTGATGGCTAACAATAGCAGTTTTCATAGATATAATATTACTGTTAGTAACTGTGCAGTACTTGAATAATAACAGATGCTCTACTGCAACATGTTTTTGTTCAGAAGACTTAAGGTCATACTAGAATACCCATTTTATTAGGTTACTACAGAGTATAAAACATTACTTATTTACACGAGGTTCTAGCCACAAAGTCAAAATATGCATTGGGCCAGTTATTTGTGAACTTACCAGTCAGTCCATACTAAATATCCAGCTGTGAAACTTATGGGACTCTGCTTCATGTGAAGCTTAATCCCTTCTCAAAAAAATTCTCATTTCAGTTTTTGATAGTTGTGTAAATCAGCAGCTTTGAAGTCCATATATGCCTTCAAGGAGTCCAAACGTAAGTAGGATGACAGAATTCTGGGATACACAGCCTGGGTCTAGTTCTCCCTAGCTTTACACCTTTCAAATGCCACAAAGTAGGCATCCACATTATCCTTTTATTCTATTTTCTTAAAAGGTGTTACTGGTGTTTGGGACTATCAGTGAGGTGGGAGACCACCAGTTCACTGCTGAGAAGATAGGTTGATCACTAGCTGCTCAACTTTCATAAAGTGCTGTGTGAAGGATGAGCAGGTGTTGATCTGTGGCTGTACTTCTATTGTGAACAGCTTTGTTAGAGTACACTAAGGCCTCAAGTAATTTCTTCATTTTGTGCAAAACTCAGTAGCTACAGTTCAGCACAAATAAGGTTTTGTGTTCCCCAACTAGAAAAACAGTTACACCTTTGTTAAGACAGCCTTCTTCATTGCTACGAGTGTCTTCCAGAACCAATCCAAAAAAAGGACGTAGGGAGATGTAATAATTCCTCCTGCCACATGGATCCCCTCAAGTAGATCAAGTCCCTTCACTGGCACAAGGGTTTAACAGTTCTCCGTTTTTTACAAGGAAGACTTTCATGCAATACAGCATAGGTTCGACCCTGTTTAAGGATCAACCTTTACTCAGGAGGAATACTTCTTTTAGGCAGTTAGTAACTAATGCTTGCTTAGAGCTTGCATTCCTTATTCTGGAGTATTGACAAATCTGCACAGAGCAAGTAGGAAAGTTGCAGTTACTAAATACAACTTTTCTGCTCACATTCTCCATCAATGTAGTATTTTGCAGTCCCAAAAATAATTTAACAGTTCTTCATCTTTAAAACCGGCTTATTTAAAATAGTCAATGAAAAATGTAGCTTCCTGTCAAGATATGTTGAATAACAGAAATATTCAGCATTCCAATTCAGTTTTCCCACAGTTCTCAAGGAACATAAAGTGCTTCAACCCACAGTGCTCCAGAACAAACAGTATTTACAAGAGGTCAGTCTCTTCATCCAAACCAACAGGTATTCACAGCAACTCCGCATGCCAAGCAGGTATTCAAGATACCTTCACAAGCCTTCCATCAGCTTAAGTGAACCACAACAAATAGTACTTATAATGCTTTTTCTTAAAAATATAACAGGGAAGTAAATAGTGTGGGAAGAAATAGCCAGGGAATTGTTATAGCTAGGCTTGTATAGGCCCTAGGGCCGATAGCCTAGTACCAAACTATGAACCTATGAACCTATAAGCAGGCACTTCAAGCTCTACTCAAGTGTAACACTTTTCTCTTCTTCTAGTTTTAGGGATACTCTCCAAGATTCTCATTAAAAAGACATATTTTGATGACTGCAAACTTGGAGTCGTCATTAACTCCATTTGACTTCCAGATTCTTTAGGAGAGACTAATATGCACCAATAAGTGGTGCCGGGACCATGGCCTAAAAACTAAATGCCACAAAATGCAGCATTGTGTGCTTTGGCAAAACAAAGTCCTCACTGACCTACCACACAGGTGACACTCCTTTAAAAGCTGATTCAGTCACAAGGGACCTGAGCACATTCAATTTCAATGAGCTATCATTTCAGTACCATGTATCCACTGTTAGGAAATCCTTTAACCTTGCCAGACAAATCAAAAGGAGTATTACTTCTAGATTTCAGGAAGTTATAATTCCTCTCTTCTCCTCCCAGGCACATAACAGTTTATGGTAGCCTGTTCGTTATGTACTTGTCTAAGCATTTGACCCAACGTGAGAGACTGCAGTGCTTCTTATTAAAAGAAGGACATGTCCTCCTTGAGCTAACAAGACTGCCTTAAAACACACTCTGTTTTCTGTTTCCTGCAGACTCTTGAAATATGACTACTGTCTAACCTGTACAGCCTGAAAGGATCCAGTCCTATGGGACTTTCAGCACATCCACAAAACTACCACCACCCTAAAAAAGAAGTTATGTACTCACCATAACTTTCCATGTTTGTTGTCCAGTATCTCGCCTTCATTCTTGGTGGTTGGGTTTGGAGCCAAAACTCGGCTCCGACTCGGCCGTATATCAAAGCTTGAGAGCTTCTACTGGCTCGAGACTATAACCTATCCCATGGTGCTTAGCGGCTGTTACCCAGATCTCATTTGAGGGAGAGAGCTCCCTATGATATGTTTACCATACAGAAAGAGAAAATATATGAACTATATTGGTCATAAAGGAAAAAGGAGGGCAAGATGGGAATCAGACCATATTTGCCAGTTGTAAAAATTCCTCTAGATCCTCCAGGAGGGGGATGGCTGGGTGGGAGGCAAGAATGAAGGCGAGATAATGGACAACAAACATGGAACATTATGGTGAGTACATAACTTCTTTATGCTATGTTGTCCTATCTCGCCTTCATGATCGCTGGTTGGGGCAGAGCCCCAGCACCTTTCTCTTGGGTGGCTCAGGGGAATAAACTCTTCAGGACAGTGAAACCAAAGGATGCCCTGTTCCAGGAGGCCACATCTACTATGTAATGGGAGATAAAGGCGTGAGGGTTAGCCCATGTAGCAGCAGCACAATTTGAATCCAATGGAAGTCTGGATTGAAAGGCAATGGAAGCAGACACTGCTCTAGTTGAATGTCCTTTCACTTTCCCTGGTGGTTCTTTATTATGAGAGTGATAAACATATTTGATAGCCTCAGTAAGCCATTTGGACAAAGTAACTTTTCAGACTGCCTGGCCTTTTTTTGTTTCTGAATAGGACACAAATAATTGATCTGATTTTCTGCAATCTTTCGTCCTGTGTAAATAAAAACGCAGTTGTCTATGTACATCCAATTGGTGAAGCTTATATTCTGCCTTGTTGCTATAATTAGAAAAAAACACAAGCAATTCTATAGATTGGTTTAAATTTGTTTCAGAACAGACTTTTGGTAAGGAGGAGGGATTTGTTCTGAGGGAAACTCTATCTTTGTGGAAGATCAAATAAGGAGGACGGATGGATAAGGCCTGCAATTATGACCTATTAGCCTGACGAGCCTGGTCTGCAAGTCCATGAAACATTAACAAAGACATTGGTAACCTCCAAACTCTGGATCCCACCCAGTTCGGGTTTGTGAAAGGCAGATTATGCCTCC
This sequence comes from Protopterus annectens, assembly GCF_019279795.1. NCBI lineage: Eukaryota > Metazoa > Chordata > Ceratodontiformes > Protopteridae > Protopterus > Protopterus annectens. The sequence continues at coordinate 771,085,655 of NC_056737.1, read as the reverse complement.
TGAACCTGATAAGACTTCTTTGAGGCAGTCACAAAAGCCGTAGATGAGGGTAAGGTGGTTCACACAGCCTATCTTGACCTCGCCAAGGCTTTCGACACCATCCCCCATTCTGGAATTATAATTAAACTCACTTAACTAGGTATAAATCCCTACGTCACAAGACGGGTTTGTCAACTGGCTCACTGACAAAACCCACACTGTAAAAGTTGCAGACTCCAAATCTGACCTCAAAGCAGTGACAAGTGGAGTACCACAGGGTTCCATCCTGGGACTTTTCCTGTTTGGTATCTACTTTTCTAAAGTACAGGCTAACACAGAAGGCCTCTGGCTAATGAAGTTCGCAGATGACTGCAAACTAGGAGCCATAGTCAAGTCTCCAAATGATGTGGACATCCTACAGAAGGGCCTTGCTGAGACAGATGCCTGGTATCAGAGCCATGGCCTCAAGCTCAATGCCAAAAAGTGCAGTGTCATCCCCTTTGAAAGAAACTATGTACCCATGAACTACCACATAGGCAGCAATCTACTTAACACCAAATGGGTGATAAGAGACCTTGGGACACAGGTGGACAGTAGTCTCTCCATTGATAGTCACATCGCCACAGTAGTCAGGAAGTCCTTCTACGTGGCACACCTCATCATAAAAGGGTTCTTATCCAGGAAAAAAGAGGTCATTGTCCCTCTCTCCTCGACACTCATTAGACCCATTATAGAGTACAACGCCCCTTTTGGAATGTACCTCACAAGACATCTGTAGCAGCTGGAAAGGCCACAGAAGTACCTCACAAAGAGGATTACTGGCCTCAAACAAATGCCCTACACTGACTGTCTCAAAAAACTTCAGCTTTACTCCGTAGCATATCGCCTACTCCGAGGTGATCTCTGCCTAACATATAAAGCTATGTCAAACCCAGAGCTGTTGGACATGCTACACCTAATGAAATCCCAATCCCTCCGAGCTACACACGCTAGGGACCTAAACCTTGTCACCACAATAAACAGGAAATGCTGGAGGGATAGATTCCTGTCCCAGAAACGTCCTATACTCTGGAACAGGCTACCCATCTATGTCAAGCAAAGTTCTTCATTAGCACTCTTCAAGAAAAATCTTGATGAGTGGATGGGAAATAGGAAATACACCCCGGGATCCCTTCTGTGTCTCTGCTCGACAGTGGCACAAGAAAATAACTTTCTTGGGTAGCGTAAGCCAGGGAACCTTGTTGGCTAGGCTTACATAGGCCCTTGGGCCGATAGCCTAGTACTTACCTATGAACTCTGAAACCCTCTTAGCTGAGGTAACTGCTGTTAGAAAGAGAGTTTTCCAGGATAAAGATTTTAACGAACAAGAGGATGCTGGTTTGAAGGGGGGAAGGATCAACGCTGATAATACTAAATTCAGATCCCACTGGAGAGGAGGTTCTCTTACAGGAGGTCTTAACAGAAAAGTACTCCTGAGGAAGGCCTTGCATAACTTGTGGGACATTACATTGGATCCGAGTTCCTCCACATGATTATTGGATACAGCGGCTATTTGAACTCGAACAGTGGCTGCCGCTGCCCCTTAATTAAAAATTTCTTTCAGGAATTCCAAAATTGCAGGTATAGAGGCCTTAAAAGGATCTATGCGTTTTTTGTCCACCCAACAAGAGAACCTCTTCCATTTGCTTGCGTAAAGTTTCCTAGTTGTCTTTTTGTTCAAGGAGACCAAAATATGGCATACGGCAGGGGATAATTCTGGAAGTCTGGCCAAGATTGGAAGTGGAGAAACCAAGCTGTCAGCTTGAGGCTCTGAAGTGCAGGATGGAGCGTTCCTGACTGATGGGTCAGAAGATCCGACACTGGGTCCAGGATCCATGGGTCCTCCTGAAGGTGCGGCCAAAGGAAAGGGAACCAAACCTGATGAGGCCAGTATGGAGCAATGAGAATTAACCTGCGACTCAACGACTTGGCTTTCTGAATAACTTTTGGAATCAAAGGAAATGGGGGAAATGCATAAAGAAGTCCAGGGGGCCAATCATGGGCAAGTGCATCCCTCGGTGACTCTCCCGGAGGGTAAATGAGGGCAAAGTAGTTGCTGCATTTGGCATTGAAGGGAGTGGCTAAAAGGTCACAGCAAAGCTGGCCCCATTTGCGAAAAATTCGATTCGCAACTTCCTGATTCAGGGACCACTCATGAGGCATGAGAATCGCTCTGCTTAGCCTGTCTGCTATGACGGCGGATTTCCCCAGGATGTGCGTTGCCATCAGAAAGGGTTGAGAAGATATCGCCCATTGCCATATTCTCTCAGTCTCTTGACATAGGGAACAGGATCTGGTTTCTCCCTGTTTTTTGATGTACCATACCATGGACATATTGTCTGTCTGAATTGCGATAGTCCCCGTGGAAAGAGAGTTCTGAAATGCTTGCAACACCAGAAGCACCACCATCATCTCTAGGACATTGATGTGCAAATGGTACTCGTGATTTTTTCAAACCCCTTGAACCATCTGTCCCAGATAATGCCCCCCCACCCTATCTGGGACACGTCCGTGGTTACTGTAGCGACAGGTTGGGGAAATACAAACGGTCTGTCCATTGTTACCTGAGTGGACCGGATCCACCAAAGCAGGTCCCTTTTGCAGGAATCTGTAATGAGAATCTCGTGAGACATGGCTTACTCCTGTATGGACCATTGAGCAAACAGTAGCCACTGTAATATTCGCATGTGAAGTCGTGCCAGGGGAACTAATGTTATTGTCACTGCCATAGTGCCTAGGACCTTGAGGGCAAATCTTGCCTGTACTTTTTTCTTGTTGAGTAAGATAAGCACTTGACTGCATAACGTTTGTATCCTTTCTTGAGGCAGTTTTGCCAACATGTCGTTCGTGTTTAAATCTACACCTATAAAGGTAATGCATTGTGATGGCAGCAATTCAGATTTTTCTGCATTTATATTAATACCTAGGTTTGAGAATAGATGGATGGTGTAGTCCCTGGCTTTGATTAGTAGCTGATTGGTGGTGGCAGTTAGGAGCCAGTCGTCTAAGTATGGAAATACCTGGAATCCTTGACGTCTTAGATGAGCTGTGACTACTGCCATGCATTTGGTAAACACCCTGGGGGCTGTGGTGAGTCCAAAGGGCAGAGCTCTGAACTGGAAATGACTGGCTCCCAGCGGGAGGCATAGAAATCTTCTGGAGCACCTGTCCATCTTTATGCGGTAGTACTCGTCCTGAAGATCTAATGAGCCCATCCAATTGTCTTGTCCTAGAAATAGGAGTATAGACTGCAGTGTTACCATCCAGAACTTTGACTTCTTCACCAACTTGTTTAGTCTGCTGAGATACAATATGGGTCTCCAGTCCCCAGTCCCCTGTCTTTTTTGGAACTAAAAAGAACCTTGAGTAAAGTCTGGATCCTAGCTGGTCTGCAGGGACTTCTTGGATGACTCTTTTTTCTAGCAACGTTTGAATTTCTAGGGTTGCTTGATCCCTTTGACTGGGTGGAATGTCTGAGATAAACTTTGACAGATGAGTTGAACAGTGAAAGGGAATGTTGTAACCCCTGGATATAATGGAATAACCCATTTGTCTTGAGTCAAATTCAGCCAGACTTCTGGGTACAGCGATAGTCTCCACCCGACTGCTTCCATAGGTGGACAGTCGGGGCTCCTTTCAGGAGTGCTGGAAGGGCTGATCAGAGAAAGTATCTCTGTCACCCTGGTTCTGCGGACCCCCTCTGCCGCATGAACGGCATCTTCCATTCTTTCCTCCTATGCCCCTGGGGGAAGGATCACTACGCGCATCAGATAAGGCTCCTTTGGACTACATCTTTCTGCTCATCTGACCTTTAGAATAAGGTCTGGCAGAGGTGGGAAAACGGACTCTGATGGCAGATAGTCTTACCATCTTGTTGGCTCCTGGTGAGAGTCTCTTTTGGCCCAAACAAGGATGAGCCATCAAAGGGGGTGTCAATGAAGAAAGATCTGAAGGGTTCAGCAAACTCACAAAGGCACATCCAGGAATGTCTCCAAAGAGCTATTCCTGTGCCTGCAGCCCTGCTCACTCCATCGGCTGCATAGGAAATGAGGCGCATGGAGGAGTTAGTGATGGAGGTTAAGGCTGCAAGCTGAGAATTAATCTTATCTGATAAATCCTGGGCTGTAGCACCTTGTAGGGCATCTCCCAGCCCTTTTAGGAGATCCCTCTGAAGTTGGGTGAAATGTGACAAATAATTCAGCGCCCGCAAGGGAAAGGCCGCTGAGGAGAAAGTACACTTCCCATACCTGTCCATCGTGTGAGACTCCTTGTTCGGTGGATGGACAGATGCTAAAGTTTCAGCTAACTCCTTCTTTGTGGCTGCCGCCACCACCATCGCATCTACTGGAACTCCCTTAGTTAGATACTGCCTGTCCTCTGGGGCTGTAATAAATTTATTTGGCCTCAGCGGAACGGGGTCCACCAATTCTGGAGAGTCCCACATCTTCCGACTCACAACACCCAGGAGAGGATCGAAAGGTGGAGACACCCAAGAGGTGGAGGGGCGAGAGCCAAATGCCTCCAGGTATACTGACTCATCTTCAGAAGGGGAAAGGGATGTTCAGCCACCCCCTCTGCTTAAGGATCTCCAGGATGTCTGAAAAAGAGACATTCTCAAAGGGTGATGGTGGGGACCCTTCTGAATCCTCCAAGTCAGTATCAGAAGTGACAGACTCTGAAGAACCTACGTGCTTCCTCTTACAGTGTCTCTTCTGAGGGACCTCCTTGTGGGGATGTTCCGGGGAGATATCGGAAGAGGAGGTTCCACCCATTGGAGTTTCCTGGGGCACTCTCTACTCTGGGGGTGATGGAGTGATGATGAAGAGGATGACACTGGCCCTTTTGGGGGAAGAGAGGCTGGAGCTGAAGGTGGAGCAGACTCAGTGGACAGCACACTCCGCATCACCTCAAAGCACAGCGATCCTGGGTCGAAAGAGACTCTGGTCCCGAGGGTCCGGGAGATCTGTCTGGCACCAAGGAGGGTGGCTCTGAGGCTGATATGAGAGCTGAACTCACCTGAGCCGAAGCGCCGAGTGGGAGAGCCGGTTCCGACATGGGTCCGACTCGACTCTCCCCCCCATAGCCGACCAGGGAGTGTCGACCCCCAGATCCCTTGATGGAAGACAACACTGACGAGATCAGAGAAGACATCAGAGCTGAGATATCAGGAGTGAATACTGGCTCCGCCGGTTCCAACACAAAGACTTCCATACTCTCTGGCTCCGACTCATCCGAGTCAGAGGAGGAATCAACGTTATCTGAGGTACAGTTGTCGGCTCCGTGATCCGATGTGCTGGGCTCAAGAGAATTTCTGCTATGGACCCGGGTCCTGAGCAACCTCTTCATAACCTGCTCCACATCCTCGTCCAATAACCTGGAGGATCGAGAGGAATGGCTTGACAATTTGTAGCTACCTGCTACAGACTGTAAAGAAAGGAGATTGAGGCACCAAATGAACAGGCTCCAAGGATGGTGACTGACTCTACTTTTTCAGCTCTGCAACGGTTCCTAGGAGACAGATGTAACCGAAGGAGGACAAAATTTGTCAGAACCGAGGATGCTGTATCTTTGAAACTGCTTGAGGGCTCAAACACATTATCCGACTAAGCAGCCTTTTTCGACTTATCCGGTTTTGAGGTCTGATCACCTTCAACTTTCAACAAGCCCCTTAAAATTAGCTTATTTTTTTCTCTCCTCTAAGACCCTTGCACTGAAACTATGACAAACGGAGCAGGAGTCTTGGAGATGGACTGGTCCTAGACAGTAGACACAAATTGTTTGTTCGTCTGTTATAGACATTTTCTGAGTGCATGAATCGCACTTTTTAAATCCAGATTTTGTGTTCCTTAACAGATTCTTTAGACATGTTAACTGTCAAAAATAACACAACAGTAAATTTTAAACTACTATAAAAGGTAGAAGCAAAACAGAAAGGTTTATTTATTTATATTTTTACAAGAAAAAAACGGAAAGGATAGGGAGGAGGAGAAGTCTCTAAATTAAATGAAAATCTCCTCCAACCCAAGGAGATGCCTCTAATTTAAATAGTGACTCCTTAAGGGAGGAAAAGAAGGTGAAAGAATCCTCTAACAGAAAAGGATTCTTTAACTAGATAAGGGGAAGAAAAAACACAAGGCCCAAAAAGACAGCCGCAAAGGAAAAATTAGCCAAGAATAATACAATCACACAAAAAGGCACTATTGTATAACTGGGAAATGTAAACTAAGATGTGATAGTAAGTTTTAGGAGAAGTTATCCAAAAATAGAGTATAATACTAAATTTTACTACACTAAACCAGGGAAGACCACCCCGAAGCTTCAAGCAGCAAACGAGATCTGAGAAACAGCCGCTAAGCACCATGGGATAGGTTATAGCCTCGAGCCAGTAGAAGGTCTCGAGCTTTGGTATACGGCCGAGTCGGAGTCGAATTTCACCTCCGAATCCAACCAGCAAGAATGAAGAGATAGGACAACATAACATCATAGGTTCATACATGTGCACTAGGCTAATGGCCTTGGTGCCTTTACAAACTTAGCCCATAGGATTACCCAGCTTGACATTCACTCAAGAGATCTTCACTTCCACCATAACAAAACAGGACCTGTTGGTGAGATAGCTATATATCCAAGATAACCCCTCTTTTATGAAATGCACTTCATTTAGATATAAAGCAAAGTAACCCTGACCATCTTTAAGTGTGGTCTGGATGAATGGATGGGCAATCATTAATACACTCCAGGTTTAGCCCTTCAAGCCCTCATTGAAAGGGGACAAAACTAGGTATAAATCAGTCTTGCCACTGGGCAATTACAATTTGGGATATTATGGCTAGGCTACTAATGCTCCTGTGGATCAATAGCCTAGTATTAACCATGAACAAAAGTAATACATTTGTAGTACATGAAGTACAGTGATTATGATCTGATATTCGGAAAAAGACAAAGCAGTTACGCACCAGAGTGGAGCATAACCCGACCTTAAAAAGAAATTATGTACCTACCATAAATTCCATAGAATGAAAATTGACAACATTAGATAAAGAAGTTAGGTACTTAGCATAACATTCCATCTGTGTTGTCCATTTTCATTCTTCCTCAACTGATGGGTTCAGATCCAATCCCTCAGATTCAGCTAAGCCGTTGCTAAAACTCATGGCAACCAAAAAACTCTCTGGCTTCTCCCTTGCGCATAATGCACCAACCCTAAGTTACCTCAGACCCTGTTTGCTGATTTTTGCCAGAAAGGAGATAATTACTATGCATAGATAAAGGAGATGAAAAATTGCATGCAGTCAGTACATAAAAAGTCTATATCTGGAGTTCAATATAAAGGACAGTGATGGCCCCTAAAGACTCATTCTTCCAGAAGTTTGCAAAGGATGGGGATTGGTGGGTGGGGAGTTGAGGAAGAATGAAAATGGACAACACAGATGGAACATTATGGTAAGCACATAACTTCTTTGTCTGATGTTGTCAATTTTCATTCTATGTTCAACTGATGGGACAGAGTCCCCAACTACCTAAACTCCTGAATCAACTCAAGGAAGGATATTCCTGAGCACAGTTGAATCAAATGATGCTCTACCTCTGGAGACCAGATCCAATTTGTAATGAGTAACAAAGGAATGGGGAGTAGCCCAAGTAGCTGTTGCACATATGTCACTTAAGGACATCCTGGAAAGAAACACTGAAGATGTTTCAATGGATCTAGTTGAATGAGAGTGTACTGGTTGTGGTAATGTAACACCCATTTTTTTATAAATAAATGATATACAATCAATTAGCCATCTGGCTAAGGTTGCTTTGGCAACTCGTTTTCCCAATTTCAAGTCCGCAAAGGAAATGGACAACTGGTCTGTTTTTCTTATGTCTTTTGTTCTATGCAGGTAAAAACATAACTGTCTGTGAACATCCAGTAAATGTAACACGTATTCACCTTTGTTAGTAAATCTGGGAAGAAAACTGGCAAACTAATGGACTGATTGATATTGGATTCTGACACCACCTTGGGAAGAATGGACAAATTGGTTTGTAATGTAACTCTATCCTTCTGAAAAATCAAGTATGAAGGTTTTGAAGACAATGCTTGAATTTCTGAAATTTGTCTAGCAGATGTAACAACTACTAGAAAAAATGTTTTCCAAGTAAGATATTTAAGGTCACACTAAGCTGCTGGCTGAAAAGGGTAATGTATAAGTGCCTGCAGTACCATACTGAGGTCCCATGGGGAGTAGGGTCTTTAAAGGGAGGTCTTAAAAGCACAGTGTCTCTCAAGAAAGCTTTGCAAAGCTTATGAGAGGCTACTGGTGAACCTTCAAATCCAATGTGAAAGTTTGATACTGCTGCTAACTGAACTTCAATGGTTGAGGAACTAGCTCATTCTTTAAAAAGTAGGGCCAAAAATTCAAGGAAGTGAAGCATAGCACCTGAAAAAGGTTCAGCATGATTTTGGTGTGCCCAATACACAAATCTTTTTCATTTACTGGAATAGAATAAAGGATTGCTGCAAGGCTGGCCACACTGATGAAAAATTATTTCCAACTTGTTCTTGTTGAGAGGCCACTCATAAGGTAGAAGAATGTACCTGCTCAGTTTGTCTGCTATCACACTGGACTTCCCGGGAATGTGTGCTGCTATAAGAAAGTGGTTGGATGACATCTCCCACTGCCACACTCCGAGCACTTCTTGACACAAGGGGTAAGATGTGGTCCCTCCTTGTTTGTCAATGTAACAAACTACTAACATACTGTCTGTTTGAATTGCAATTGCCCCCCGAAGGAAGAGCATTCTGGGAAGCCTGCAATGCTAAAAACACTGCTTTCATCTCTAGGATACTGATATGCAAATCGGCCTCTTCAGGGGTTCATCTCTAGGATACTGATATGCAAATTGGCCTCTTCAGAGCACCAAGTGCCTTGCACTGTTTTCCCCAGGAAGTGCCCCCCCACCCAAAATGGGAAGTGTCCTTGGTCACTATGGCCTTGGGCTGAGAGGGAACAAATGGACAGCCTTGTAGAACCTGATCTGACTGAATCCACCACCTGAAATTTCTCTTGCATATGTGAGTGATTCAAATCCATGTTGACATGGGCTGATAAAGTATTGACCATCGTGTTGCTAGCATCCACTGTAGAATCCTCATGTAAAACCTGGATAAAGTACCAGTGTTACTTCTGATGACACTGATCCTAGAGCTTGAAGGACCAAGCGGGATAAATCTTGGTACTGCAAATTATTTTTCTGACCTGTGATCTTATGGTTTGAACAAAGGGGGACATCCACAACTGTGGGCAGCAGTACAGAGGCATCAAACTCCTATCACACTGCATGAAAGTTCTGGAGAGGGTGATTGATAAATGGATACTCAGACTAGTAGAATGTAAGATGGGAGATGAGCAGTTTGGATTCAGATCAGCATGCAGCACAATTGACCAGATGTTTGCATTGAGACAGAAATTTGAGAAGAAGCTAGAGAAGAGGCGAGAGTCCAACTGGGCATTCCTAGACTTGGAGAAAGCATATGACAAGGTTCCAAGAAAGCTGATCTGGGCAGTACTGCGGTGGTTTGAAATCCCAGAAACATTGGTAGAATTAGTGCAGTCTATGTACAAGGACCCAATGACTCAAGTACAAACGGTGTTGTGCCTCATAGAGGGGTTCCCAGTGAGTGTGGGTGTACATCAGAGCTCAGCTCTGAGCCCACTGTTATTCATACTGGTGATGGATTACATTAGCAAACAGGTTGGAGGGGACGGAACAACAAAGCTGCTGTATGCAGACGATGTGGCAGTACAGGCAGACTCTGAGCTAGAACTTCGGCAAAGGATAGGAGAATGGAATGTAAATTTGAAGGCACATGGGATGAAAATAAGCACAGATAAGACGGTGGTAATGGCAGCAAATTAGGGAAATCAGAAGAAGCTGAGAATAGAGATAGAAGGGAAGATAATGGAACAGGTAAACAGCTTCAAGTATCTGGGAGGAGTAGTTGAGGAGAAGGGTAGTCCGAAAGAAGAGGTCAAAGCTAAAATCAGAGGGGGTGCAGCCAACTGGCATAAAGTATCAGGTGCAGTCTATGACAGAAGAATGCCAAAGAAGCTGAAAAGTGGTGTGTGCAAGACTGCGACCAGTACTACTATATGGTACAGAAACCTGGGCAGTAAAGGCAGAACAGTTGAAGAAGCTAGAGGTGATGGAAATGAAGTGCCTGAGAAAGGTGATAGGATGCGCACTGTGGGACAGATGAAGAAATGAGGACATAAGAGCAGAAACCAAAGTAGCTCCAATTGCAGAAAATATCAAATAAAACAGATTACTGTGGTTTGGGCACATGTGTAGGAAAGGAGAAGACAATCTGGTGAAGAAGATTTGGGACAGACAGGAAGAAGGTAAGAGGAAGTGAGGACATCCAGCAAAGAGGTGGATGGATTGTGCGAAAGAAGATCTGTGGCAGTCAAGCATGAGTGTTGAAGAAGGCAGGAGTATGGCACTGAATCGAGAATGTTGGCGATAGTAAACACGATACCCCGACCCCATGTAGAAAAATGGGAAAAAGGGGCTGATGATGATGATCTTATGGTGTGAACCCTTGAGGGAGGCAGTGAAGCTGTCGTTGACTGTGTGTTGAACAGTGCTCCTATGAATTCCAAATTATGAGTTGGTACTAGTTGAGACTTGTCGTAGTTGATGGTTATCACTAGATAAGAACACACCTGCAGCATCTGATCTCTTGCCCTTATTAATTGATGCCTGGTCGGGGTTGTAATGAGCCAGTCATCTAGATAAAGAAACATCCAGGATCCTTGCAGTCTCAAGTGAGCTGCTACTACTGCCATACGTTTTGGTGAACACCCTGGGGGCTGTTGGGAGGCCATAGGGAAGAACTCTGAACTGGTAATGACTGTCTCCAAGAAGGAAGAGTAAGTACCCTCTTTATTGTCTGTTCATCTTTATGTGATAGTACGCAACCTGAAGATCTATCGAGCACATCCAGTCATCCTTGCCCAGAAAAGGGAGAATGGACTGAACTGTGACCAACCAAAACTTGACTTGTTTAAGTTGCTGAGATCCAAAATTTGTCTCCAGTCCCATTTTCTTTGGCATTAAAAAGAACCTTGAGTAAGTTCTGGATTCTGTCTGGTCTGGCAGGACCTCTTGGATGACACTTTTTCTAGCATCTTTTGTATTTGAATTGTTCCTTGTTCCCTCTGACTGGGTGGAACACTGGGGATTTTTCTTGAGATTGGAGGCGGAAGGGAAAAGGGGTATTATATAACCTCTGGAAATAATCCTCTGCACCCAAGTCTCTTTTGTCATGTCTAGCCAGGCTCTCTGGTGCAGGGATAATTGACCCCGATTGTCTCCAGAGGTGGACAATCGGGTCTCCTTTGAGGAGCACTGGTAAGGTATGTCAAAGAAAGAATCTGTGGACCATTTTTTTGCAGGTCACCTCTGCTGTGGGGGTGACATCAACCACTGCAGTGTGCTCCTCTACGCTTGGGGGAGCTTCTTCCAGATGGGTCCTGGAAACCTGGATAATGTCTCCTTCAACTTGGGACCAAACAAAGAAGTGCCATCAAAAGGAGCATTGATGAATGATGATTTGAAGGGCTCTGCAAAATCACATAAGGCATCCACGCACATCTCCTGATGGCAATGCCTGAACCCGCAAGCTCTTGAGGTTCCTTCGGCTACATACAAAATGAGCCCCATGGAAGAATTGAAAACAGATTGCAGGGTAGCCAACTGAGAAGTTACAGATTGGACCTCTGCAGAAAAGGATCCTGATAGGGCATTTGATAGCTTTTTTTTAATCAAATCCCTATGCAATCTTGTAAAATGTGACAAATAATTCAGCAACCTTAAGGCAAAGGTCACTGAAGCACAGACACATTTCCCAAACCTGTCCATCACCCTTGACTTCCTGTTAGGGGGATGAAAAATGGAACTCTTCTTGGCAAGCTCCTTTTTGGTGGCTGCTGCCACAACCATGGCATCAACGGGCACACCTTTACTCCAAAACTGCTTATCCAGAGGTGGTGCCATAATCTTGAATGCTCTCTTAGGTATTGGTTCAACTGTCTCGGGGTCCTTCTATGCCCACCGAGAGACTAACTCAATAAGCTCATCAGCTGGTGGAGTAACCCAGGAGGTAGATGGACCAGTACTGAAAGCCTCCAGGAATACAGACTCCTTGGATGAAGGGTTGCTGAGCATCCAGCCATCTCCCTGCTTTAGGACTTCAAGTCAAGAAAGTCTCCAAATGAGATATCTTCAGGAGGCGGCTGTGGGGACCCTTTACCTTCACTGAAGTCTATACCTTCCGTGACCAACTCCTCTGGAGAGTCCAAGTGCTTCCTATTACATGTCTTCTTCTGTAGGACAGCCTCAGTGGGATGCTCTCAGAAGGTATCATAAGAATTCTAGATACCCTTTTGGGAAGCCTGGTGGTCTTGGACTGGCTGTCCCTGTGGCAAAGAGTGATGAGGCTATGAATGCAGACATCACGGCAGAAGGCTTAGGATCCAGGAGGGCTGGATTCATCCGTTCTGACAAGGTAGAGAAAACCCTTTTCACAGCCTTGAAGGCAGACTGCTCAGGAGTAAGGGGGGACCTGGGATCCTAAAAGACAAGCTCTTGGATCATAGTCCTCCCCTGCTCAAAAGTCAATGTCCACAAGGTGGAAGCTGGCACTGAGCGATCCAGTGCTGAGGCTCCGAGATGCAGAGAGAACACTGAGAACTTCACAGTTGACACCAACACCTCAGATCTGACAGGGAAACTTCAGCTCCGAGAGCTCTCAGGATCCAATGAAACCAGAGCACTCACAGTAAGCTTTAGAGCCGGAAGGCTTGAATCCAGGGAGTTACAGGAGGAACTTGTATTGGGTGTGTAGTAGAAGAATGAACCTCCTGACCCAAAGGGGTAGGAGCTGGTAAGACACCCATCTGACTCTGTGCCGGCAGAATCTTCCTCACCACTCTTTCCACATCTTTCTCCGTCAAACTTCTAGAAGAATCAGTGGAAACGATAGAGGGGGACCTGGGTTGGGGTAGCTCCAAGAAAGGTGAGGGCACCTGATCCACCAACGGTGAGTATCTTGTTCTGGGGTAGTCGAATCAAACTTGAGCCAGTAGGGATGGAAGTGGTCAGATCAGATACCTTTTTAGTTGGAGCCAAGGAAGTTGGGTCCGTCAAATTCATCTTTTTTGTTCCATCTTAGCTTTTTTCCTGGATGGCTCCAACAGCATGGAAGATATAAATGGTTTCAGAGAAGAAGTTTTGGATTGTTTAGCATTGGGAGATTGATCTCTAGATATAGCCTCTCCAAAAGCAGAAGGTAATAAGCCTTTTAAAATAAGTTTTTTTTTTCTTTCAACAAGTGCCCTGGGGTTGAATCCATGGCATATAGAACAATCTTCCTGAAGATGTGATTGTTCCAAAAAGTATACACACATAGTGTGGGCATCAGATATGGGAAGTTTGTACCCACGCTATACATACTTTTTAAATCTGGTTGGGCCTTTTTCTGCCATGACATTAAACTACACTTTTTTTTAAAGACAAAAAAGGGAATCGGAAAAAAATGCTAATGATGGTAAGGAACAAGGGCTACACTAAGTGTAGAAAGGAAATTACTAACTATAGTAATTCAAGAAGTACCCTAAGTACTAATAAGGGGAAGATAAGTAATATGATTCTGTACTGTAAGGGACAAGTAATATAGATAAAATTAGAAAATCCAGGAAGATAAAAGACAATAATAAAACACTTATCTCAAAAAAGCTCGAGAGTAGCTCAACCATATATTTTGCTGAAAGCGGCAAATGAGATCTAAGGTAACTTAGGGTCGTTGCACTGTCAGTAAGGGAGAATCTCGAGAGTTTTTTGGTTGCCACATGCTTTAGCAATATTCAAGTCAGATCCAAGAGATCGGATCCGAACCCTTCAGTTGAGGATAGAATGACAACATCAAACTCCCAGTAAAATCTGCCCATACTAACCAGTAAATGACAGCAGCAGAAAAAAAGATTTGTTTTTGCCTGCTGTCCATATTGGTAACCTGTACTCAAGTTCCTCAAAAAACCTAGAAACTTGCTAGAAAATCCAGATTTGTACTACCTTTGTCTTTACATTTTCTGAAGTATACAAACTCTGAAATTCAAATGTATGTCTTTATTTAGTGATTTCAATCCTCAGTGGTTTGTCCGAAAACCACAGATTTTATGAGGAACAAATCAAAAATATGAAGCAATAATCTGGACGTTTTGCAAAAATATGGACAGTTGAGAGGCATGTAAAGTAAGTGTAAACATGACTTATGGCATTATACTGCCTTTCTGACAGTATCCACCAAATGTTTTACAGCTTTCAAAGCCATCAAAGTACTTCACATTTTTTTCCTTGTAACTAGCTGCACATGGAGCAGATAAAGCTCCATGCACTACAAAGAATTATGATGTCACCGATCATAACCCCTTATTATGGGTTCTTGACATGGATGCCAAGATTCACCACTCAAGCTTTGCTCTCAAGGTCAATTTCTTGGCATTCATGTCTTGAACTCATAATAAGCAAGTTATGATGACCAACCAGATCATAATCCTCTATCACAAAGCCTTCTTCAGCTATGTTAGAAACCTGGGCGGAAACCCTCAGATATGCTCAGAGTTGGTTCACAACAACAAAAAATACACTGAACCCACAGATATTGCCAACATTCTGGCTGACAGGTTCAGTGCAAATTTCTCCCCTCCCTCACCCCCAAAAGAAGAAATACTTATCCCAGCTGAATGTAATCTCCCTGTCATCTCAGATGTCCAAGTGAGAACCGCCCTAAACAAAGCAAAAAACACAACATCAATGGGACCTGACAGTATCCCGGGTTGCGTGTTACGTGAACTCCAAGAGGAGCTAAACCCACACATAAAAATGCTATTTAACCTTAGCCTTACTTCGGGATATGTACCCTGAACACTGGCGTACAGCAACAGTGGTCCCACTCCACAAGGGGGGGGGGGGTGCCTCTACAGACCCTGGAAACTACCGCCCCATAAGCTTAACCAGCCTGGTCTGCAAAGCTATGGAAAGAATCATTATGGAACTCATAAAGAGAGACATAGGGGACCTACAGACACTTGACCCCACCCAGTTCAGCTTTGTAAAGGGCAGATCCTGCCTTTTAAACCTGGTTGATTTTTTTGAAACAGTCACTAGAGCCAGTGATGAGGGCAAAGCAGTCCATACAGCATACCTGGACTTGGCTAAGGCCTTCGACACAATACCCCACTCAGGCATCATAGATAAGCTCAACAGCTTAAAAGTAAACCCTTATGTCACTAGATGGGTTGCAAACTGGCTAAAGGACAGAACCCATAAAGTTAAAATCGCTGGAGCAATGTCAGACTCAAAGCCAGTCACAAGTGGTGTCCCACAGGGATCTGTCCTGGGACCCCTACTGTTCGGCATTTATTTCTCAGATGTTAAAGCAAACATGGGAGGGCTGTGGCTAACAAAGTTCGCAGATGACTGCAAACTAGGCGCCATAGTCGATACACCAGCAGACACACACATCCTACAAAAAGGCCTCACAGAAACAGACAGCTGGTGCCAGAGTCACGGCCTTAAACTAAATGCCAAAAAATGTATAGTCATCCCCTTTGGGAAAAACAAAGTACCCACAAATTATCACAGACAGCAACCCACTGAGTATGGAAAAAGTAATCAGAGACCTAAGGACCCAAGTCGACAGCGACCTCTCATTTGACACCCACGTTGCCAAAGTGGTTAGAAAAACATTCTACCTTGCACACCTCATCATGAAGGGATTCACATCCAGATCCAAGGATGTCATTGTACCCCTATATTCCTCCCTCATCAGACCCATGATTGAGTACAATGCCCCATTTGGTATGTACCTCACCCGGCATTTGCAACAGCTGGAGAGACCACAAAAGTACCTCACCAAGAGGATCAAGGGTCTCCAACATATGTCTTATTCTGCCAGACTAAAGAAACTTCAGCTCTATTCAGTGGCATACCGCCTGCTCAGAGGTGATCTCTGCCTGATGTACAAGGCCATGTTCAATCAGGATCTGATGGACATGCTCCACCTCAAAAAATCCAAACCCATCAGGACCACGAGAGGTAAAGACTTAAACCTCGGCACAAGTATGAATAGGACATGCTGGAGGGATAGATTCATAACCCAGAGGCTTCCCATGCTTTGGAACATGATCCCAGTTCATATTAGGCAGAGCCCCTCACTGACTCTCTTCAAGAGAAATCTTGATGAGTGGATGGGAGACTGTAAGTTTACCCCAGGGGTCACATCTGTGTCACTGCTAGACAGGGGCACAGTAAACTAATTCTATTATATAAGGGGACCTTCATTGTGTCACTACTAGACAGAGGCACAGTATTCTAAATTTATTCTGTACATTTTTTGTACCATTTCATGGGGTGGCAAAAGCCACATCACTATGGCTAGGCTTACAAATGCCCCAGGGCAGATAGCCTAGTACTATACTATGAAACCATGTAGCAACTCTTCCCTGGATAACAAAACATGATAAAATTTTACAACTGATCACAAAGTTATATGCACACCATCAAAATACATACCATCAAAATACATTTCATCAAACATTTACATTATGACAAGACATAATAATAACTAAAGTTTATTTCTTTCAGAACACTACAGAATATTAGCCTCAAACCCTCCTTCAGCAGGTAAGTTCCCAAAAATATTCTTTTTACAATTAGTCAAAGCAAATTTATTTTAAAGAATATGTAATGTAACGTAAAAGGCTTTGTAGAAAATTGTTACCATTTATTGTTTTTTTCAGCACTGAGCTACTATCTTGGGGAGGGGGTAGAAGAGAGTCAGATACAGTAGTAATTTTATAGCTTCTGACAGCATGCCCTTGAAATGGCAGGAGGGAACAACCTGGATATTTCCACACTGTACCATGCAGAGAATACAGAGGTCATGCTTCAAAGTATCATTCTGTCTAGAGAAAAATGAATCCCATCAGTGCAGAAGTGAAACTGCCAGAGATGGGTAGCAGACAGACACTGCTGACAAAAAGTGCCAACCATCTTGCATTTATTCAGTGTCTAAACTATTTTCTTTTTTCATGGCCTGAGGGAGGCAGTCATCACAATAAAATGAATTTGCTGTCAGGCTACTTTTCTAAAATGTTTCTAGTAGTCTGTGTTTCAAACAGCTCAATTTAAAAGACAATGAAGAGATTTAAAAAAAAAAATCAAAGTTAAAGTAAGACTATAAACTACTCCAAAATAGAAGTACTTCAAGAAATAGCCCAGACCCATCATGTCTGAGTTTCTCAAGAGGAATATAAATGAAAAACAAATAGCTAGGAGAAACAGAATAAGGATTCGTTAATGTGCTGGTCTCATTTAACAGTACAGTTATCTACATATTCTCTTGTCCTTGCCTTTCCTGTCTAAGTCATTAGCTGTTCAGTATCTTTGCTATAACAACAAGGATGATTTCAGTTAAAACATATTCCTAAAATAAGCTCCTGCTCAACTGTGGGTTCAGTGAATTTATTCATTGCAATCTGTTATGTTTTAAGCTTTTGGGGATGCTTTACTCTTTGGATTTTGTGCACATTTTGCGTGCTCTCAGTAACTACACTGTTGCAATTTGCTTGTTAATACTTAATTTAGAGTGACTACTTTTAAATAACTACATTATGTGCAATTGTATGTATTGTACTACTAACACTTGATTCACTTTGTTATGTATTTAAGTGCTTAGGAAATAGGTACTTTAATAAATTCAGGTAGAAGCTGAACATCAAATTCCCTCAACTTCATATTTCTCGAGTATAACACTGAAGAAACCACAACCATATCTTGTCTTAGTTCTTCCATCCTTACAGAACAAATATCCTGTTCTTTCATTTTCCCCACATAGTTTTGTCATAATGTTTAGATGCTCATGTGATAATGCTAGTTATGTATTTTACTTGCATGTATACTTACAAAAAAAAATCTGCAGACTATGTATGAGTAATAAAAAAAAAAAAAAAAAAAAAAAAAAAAAAAAACGTAATCGGCAGAATCACAAATTCATAAAATAATTATATGGTAAACAGGAAAAGCATTCAGAATAAGGTCTCAGAATAATATCATCACTGATATAATCATTTTTTAAACTGCTTGCCATGGTGAGGATCGCAAAACAAGCACAGCAGGGTAAAACAGACTTCCCTATCTCCAGCAAGAAACAGCAGCTGATCCTGTGGGAACTTCTGGCATTCACAGGCAAGCTCAGAGATATAATCCCACTATGTGTCCTGGATATACCACAAGGCTTCCTTGCCTGGTACATTTCCTGCCTGAGGCACCCAGGAGACATCCTCAGAAGGTATCCAAACCAGCTCAACTGACACCTGTCAGCATGGAGAAACAGTGATTGTACTCTGAGGTAATCCTTAACTACAGAGTTCCTCAATGACAATAAAAAGAAGTTATGTCTTACCATAGCATTCCATCTGTGTTGTCAATCTTCACTAATCCTTGACTGTGGGCTCGGTTCTGAAGCATTATTCCAGCTCGCGCCTTCCAAACTCTCAGGCTAAGCTCCACCCACAATGCTCCTCACCAAATTACCTCAGATCGAGTTTGCAAACTATAGACAGACAAGAAATAATACATAAGGGGCCATATCTGAGTTCATATTATGAAGCCAGTCTCTGGGAATATTCGATCCACCAAGAGTTCTAAAGGCCAGTGGAAGGAGGGAGGGAATGTCAAGGATTAGTGAAGATCGACAACAAAGATGGAACGTTATGGTAAGACAGAACTTCTTTATCTGATGTCAATCTTCACATAATCCTTGACTGTGGGACAGAGTCCCTAGCTACCTGAATCTTGGGAGGTCTCATGGAAGAAAATTCCTGAGCACCATCGAGCCGAATGATGCACGTCTCCTAGTGACCTGGTCCAGTTTGTAATGCGTAATAAAGGTATGAGGAGATGCCCATGTTGCTGCTGCTACACAAATATCGTCTAAAGAAGCTCTGGTATGAAAAACTGCAGATGCTGCTATGGCTCTTGTTGAATGAGCTTTTACATGACTTAGTGGGTAGAGTCCCTTTCTGTTGTAAACAAAGGTGATCCAGTCCTTAAGCAATTTCACCAGGGTAACTTTAGATACTGGACTGCCTAAAGAAACTGAAGAAAAGGCAATAAATAGCTGGTCAGATTTTCTAATATCCTTTGTTCTCTGAAGGTAGAACCTTAATTGTCTATGTACATCTAGTAAATGTAGACAGTATTCCCCTTTATTAGAAAAAAAACTGGGACATGTAAAGTCTGATTGATATTTGACTTGGAAACAACCTTTTGTAGGAAGGAGGGATTTGTCTGGAGGAAGACCCTGTCCTTATGAAAAAATCAGTAGGGGGTTTTCAGGACAAGGCTTATATTTCTGATATTCTCCTGGCAGAAGTGATAGCTGTTATAAATAAGGTTTTGCAGGACAAGAATTTTAAGCCCCAATTTGCTGAAGGCTCAAATGGGGGGAGAAATAAGACACTGAAGTACCAAATTCAAATCCCATGGTGCAGGGGATTCATTATATGGAGGTCTGAGAATTAAGGCTCCTTTCAAAAAGGATTTACAAATATGTGACATAAGTGATGAACCATTGAAACCAATATGGAAGTTAGATATTGCAGCAAGATGCACCCGAACAGAAGAGGCTGATGAGCCTGTCTCATAGATTAAGGCTAAGTAGTCTAAAACTTTGTCTATGGATGCTGAATATGGGTCAAGATTATAGTCTAGTGACCACTTAGTAAACTTTAGACACTTGTTATGATGCAATTTTCTAGTTGAAGGTTTGTGGTGGGCCAGAATGATGCATTGGACCGGGGAGGTGAGGGAGGGATGCCTGGCAGTCATAAGAACTGGAGAAGCCATGCAGTGAACTTGAGATGTAGATTCAGATGAACCAGTCCCTCCGGGTGGAACAATAGGTCTGGAGATGGGTCCAGTATCCAGGGTTTCTGAAGCAGATGAGGCCATAGTAAGGGAAACATACCTGTCAAGGCCAGAATGGGGCAATGAGAATTATTCTGTTCTTCGACCTGTTGGCTTTCTTTAGAAACTGACATATTAGTGGAATCAGAGGAAAGGAGTACAACAGACCCTGGGCCAAATGTGAAGGACAGCATCTCTGGGTGATTCTCTGGGGGGGGGGGGATTACGACAAAGTAACTGCTGCACTTGTTGTTCAGAGGGGAAGTGAACAGGTCGCAGCAAGGTTGACCCAAGTGGCAGAATATGTTGTCTGTCACCACTGGATTGAGAGACCACTCTTAAGGCATGAGGATGGTTCTGCTCAATTTGTCCACAATCACATTGGAGCTCCCTGGAATGTGAATTGCCCTCAGAAAGTGGTCGGAGTAAATCACCCATTGCCAAACTCTGAGCACTTCTCAACAAAGAGGGTAAGATCTGGTTCCCCCTTGCTTGTTGATTTACCAAACTACTGACATAATCTCTGTTTGTACTGTAATCGTTCCCAAGGGAAAGGTATCTTGAAATGCCTACAACACTAAGAGCACCACCCTCATCTCTAGAACACTGATATGCAAGTTGGCCTCCAGCTCGGACCAAGTGCCTTGGACTTTCCCAGATAATGCCCCCCCACACTCTATTTGGGACATGTCCATGGTCACTATGGCTTGGGATTGAGGAGAACAAAGGGAAGGTCCAACAATATTTCACTGGAGTGAAGCCACCAACTTAGGTCTTCCTTACATTGAGTGGAAATCACAATTAGATGAGACATTTGTTGAGTCATAAGGTCAACTGGGAGGCCAGAAGTCACTGAAGAATTTGCATGCGATATCTGTCCAAAGGAACTAGAGGTTGCCATTGACCCTAGAGCCTGTAGAATGAGTCTTGCTGTTACTTTCTTCCTTCAAATGATCTGGCTCACTTGTGATCTGATCCTTTGGAGTTTTTCTAGAGGAAGTGACATAAAGCCGGTGACTGTGTCGAGCATAGCTCCAATGAATTCCAGCTGTTGTGATGGTTTTAGATGGGATTTTTCATAGTTTATAGTGATTCCCTAAGCTGGAACAAAGTAGAAGCATGCAGTCTCGTGCCTTTACAAACTGATGTCTGGTGGAACTGGTAAGGAGCCAGCCATCTAGATATGGAAACACTCAGAATCCTAGCAGTCTGAGATGAGCTGCTAATACTGCCATGCATTTGGTGAACACCCTGGGGGCTGTGGTGAGACCAAAGGGCAGTGCTCTGAAGTGACAGTGAATGTCTCCCAGCTGGAAGCGCAGGAATCTTCTGGATCGCTTGTCCATTTTTATATGGCAATACACATCCTGAAGATACAATTGTCTTTTTCCAAGAACGGAAGGCTAGAATGAATCAAGACCATCCGGAATTTGGTTTGCTGAACTGATTTGTTCAACTGACTGAGGTTCAAAATCAATCTCCAGTCCTCTGTTCTCTTTGGCACTAAAAAGAATCTTGAGTAAATTCCGATCCTCTCTGGTCTGGTTGGACTGCCTGGATGACTCTTTTGTCGAGCAGTTTTTGAATTTCTAAGACTGCTGCCTCCCTGTGACTGGGTGGAACATCTGGGATTCTTCTTGGTCTTTTCAGTTCCTCTGAAAGGGGGATGTTATAACCTCTAGTAATAAGCCTCTGCACACATTTGTCCATCGTTATTCAGGTTGATGCAGGGATAATCGTCCCCCAACTGGCTCTAGAGGAAGGCAATCAGGCCTCCTTTCAGGAGTGCTGATAGGAGTTACCTGGGAAAGAGTCCATGGAACCCTGATTTTGCGTGCCACCTCTGCCTCTTGATCAGTGTCTTCCATTATTACACCTCCCTCTGCCCCAGGGAACGTCACTGCCATGCGAGTCCTGGAAAAGTCCTTTTGTCTTTTTGAACCACAGCCTATGACTTCTCTGTTTTTTTTGTCACATCTGGCTTGGGTCTCTTCAACTTTGGAGCCAAACAAGGATGACCCATCAAACTGAGCATTGATGAAAGAAGACTTAAATGGCTCCACAAAATCACATAACTGCATCTAGGCGTGTCTCCTGATGGCTACACCTGAACCAGCTGCTCTTGTCATCCCTTCGGCAGCATGAGCAATTAGCCTCATGGACAAATTGGAGATGGATTATAGGGTGACGAGCTGAGAAGTCACTTTGTCTCAAACTCCTTCAGCTACTGCTCCTGAAAGAGTATCTGAAAAGTCTTTAATCAGATCTCTTTGAAGTCTGGTAAAATGTGCCATATAAAACCTGAGAGCAAAGGTCAATGAAGTGTATCTGCACTTCTCAAATCTATCCATTGTCCTAGACTCTTTGTTAGGAGGATGGAAAGTAAAACTTTCATCTGCATGTTTCTTCTTGGTGGGTGGCGCAACCACCATGGCATCCACAGGAATATTCAATTCTTCTCGAAAATAAACCAATAACTAATGTAGGAGCACACGGTCAGCCAAAGCAGCAATCCAAACTCTCTTTATTAGTAACAACCACAACTCCAATAAAATATGAAAAATGAGTTCAGCTATGCACTTTCATCCCAAAGTCTATAGGGCTTCCTCAGAACAATGATAGCAACATAACCCCAACCTTATATACCTTCTATACAAGCTTAATTGGTCATAATTAACCCCAGATGTATTGAATCATGCTTTGAAAAACACAATAAAATGAAACGAAGAAATAGAACAACATTAAAATGAATGCTTGACAAATAAAATATATAAAAAAATATATATAAGTTCACCCTAAAATGTTTTTTAGCCTTAACACGCTGTTAATACTAACACATTCATTGATTCCAGGGAATCTTGTGGCATTGAACCTTAATTGCCACTTACGTTCAGCAATACTCAAATTTTCATCCACCACAAACCCTTGTCTATCTTTCACAATTTGTTCCACCACAAGAAATCCAAACTTATGGTCCTGATTACTATTTATGTGTCTATAGAGGGTATTGGTCAACTTTTTGTTTTTAATATTGGTTAATTGTTAATATATTCTGTCCTTTTATTGTCTACAGGTCTTTCCTATATAGAATGCCTGGCAAACCAAACATTTTGCCATGTATACCATGTTCTTACTATGGCAATTATAGTGCCTCTTAATATTGATGTCCTTCCTATTAAGACAAAACTTACTTCCAGTCACCACTACATGTGGGCATTGTGTACACATACAGCATTTAAAATTACCCGTCGTTTTACATCCATCAATATGACTTGGTAAGACAGTTTCCAAAAATTTTTTGAATGACCTGACTCTTCTAAATACAAAACTGGCCTTATCACCTAGCAGTTTAATTGCTTCCTTATCTGTGTGCAAAATTTCCCATTTTTTTCTGCCAATATATTATTAGAATATTGATTATATGTAGAAATAAAACTCCTGCATATAAGTACCTTCTTGTCGATTCTGTATACTGTATTTTGTTTCCCCTTTGGCCCAGTGTTGCTCATTTAGGGGCAGAGAGAATGCAGTCAGGTCTCTTTGGGATTGGCTCGATACAGTCAGGTAACTTCTAAGCCTGCTGAGCAATCAACTTAATAAGATCATCAGCGGGAAGAGAGATCCCAGAGGTAGAGAGCTGAGCATGAAAAGCATCTAGGTATATCAATTCCTCTGAAGAAGGCTGGAGGGTAGTCCAGCCACCCCTCTGTTTAAGGATTTCTAGGATGTCCCCGAAGGAAACATCTTCAGGGGGTAATTTAGGGGAGTCTTCCCCCTCATCAAAATCGGTATCTTCCATGAAGGACTCTTCAGGGGAGTCCAAGTGCTTCCTCTTGCATTTTTTCTTCAAAGGTACCTCTTCAGTGGGGTGCTCTGGAGAGGTAACTGAAGATGACACAACCAATGTGGTTTGATCCTGAGACTTTTGTGCCCTCTGTCCAGGGTAGAGACTGTACGAAGCTCCAGTTGAGAGAATGGACAAGATGTTTGGTCCGACAGGGAGGCACAGACTGTTTGCCCACAATGGACAAGGTCCTGAAGCCAAGTCCCACCGTAGAGGGATGGGAGCCCAGAACTGAAATAGCCACCTTTGTAACCATGGTCCCACCTTGCACCAGGAGCCTGCCTCTGAAGCAGTAGCCAGGGTCTAACTTACATATGCAGAAGCACCGAGGGGCATGGAGGGCTCCAAAAGAATCAAAGTCGAATCCTGCCCTTTGGAACTGGCAAAGAAGCCCCGACCCAAGAGGTCTCCGGTTCCAACAAACAGGAAGAACTCACAGTAACTATTGGTGCCAGAGAAGAAGCTTTGACCAACACCGAAACAGTCAAACCAGGAAGGTTGGTACTGGAGGCTCTGAAATCTCAGCTGGAGCCGAAGGAGGAGGAACACGTAGAGGTGTCGAAGAAGGTAAAGTTCCACAGCTAACAATGTTAAGAACCATGGAAGGAGGTAATCCCCTCGCCATAAGGAGCTGCTCCACCAGTCTCATGATATCAGATTCAGACAAACTGTTGGTGGACCGAACAAAGGAGGTGATGGAGATCTGGGTGGCCATCTCTTCAAAAAGGGATGAGGAGCACAGCCCGCAAGGGGATCTACTGAAGGGGAGTAAGTTGTATGCGGTAAAAATATTATCTGAGGGTCCTTCGGTTCTGAGTGGTCAGCTGGTACTGAAAGGGGTGTTGTCTGTACTGATACTGGTACTGAGGGCAATGATGCTGAAGAGGTCAGTGCCGATGGTACCGAAGACTGAATATCTTGGCCCACCAGTGTCAAGGAGGCTGATGGCACCATGGGGGATTTGGCCAGTTTAGAAGGCGGTTCCAAGGGGTGTGTTGGAACAGAGTGACTTTGCTTCTTTGGTTTGGAAGAGGAGGAAGAATAGGATGAACTGGCTTCTGTTTTTGGACCAGACAGGGCCTCCCCGAAGTCCAACTTAAGAAAGCCTTTTAAGATGTTTGTTTTTTGTGGTCTATCAGGGTTCGGGAACTAAACCCATGACAGATGGCACAGTCTTCTTGTAGATGGACCACACCAAGACAATACAAACACAGAATGTGTCCATCCAAGTTAGGCTATTTCCTTTCACATTTTTGGCACCTCTTGAAGCCAGAGGTGCCTTTAGAGGGTTTATCGACCATAACGAAAAATCAAGACCACCGTACACACACAGACACATAGACCTAGGAATAAAAAGTGAAAACGGCTTTTTTTTTTTTTTTTTTTTTTTTTTTTAAGAGAAGAGAAATACCAACAATGGTATATAGAGTTACCCAAAGGTAAAGAGGAAAAAAGTACCAACAATGGTAAATGTTAGTTGAGAAAGTCTACCTAATGGTAAAAAGGGGAGAAAACACACTCATGCACACACTAAAAAACTATCTAAAGGAGGAGCGGGGTAGCCTTGATAGGAGGGATTACAGATAGAATACAGAAAACTAGGAAAAAAACTAACTTACAGTTTTGAAGAATAAGCTAATGCTCGAGAGATCAGAGAGAACACGTCTGGCACTGTGAAGCAGCACAAGAGATCTGAGGTAATTTGGTGAGAAGCATTGTTGGTAGAGCTTAACTCAAGAGTTTGGAAGGAGTGAGCTGGAATAAAGGCCGAGTTGGTTCCGAAGCTCGGAACTGAGTCCACGGTCAAGGATTAAGTGAAGACAGACATCAGATCAGAAAGCTCAGCTTCGCTGTGAAGAAACCGTACTTCTGTTACCATTGTCTGCAACCTCATCTTTTAAGTCACTACTTTAAGGTCATTGGCATTGACAGTTTTGTTCTATTAGTCAACTCTTGTTTCATACCCAAAGTGTAGTAGAGAGGCCACAGTATTGCCACCACTACAATAATACCTAATCACTCTACCTTAACTCATAAACAAGACCCAAAGACACCTAAATCCATCAACCTGACATAGCTGCCCTTTTACTCATGTGCAAAGAACAACTTGCTCCTTTCTGGGACCACTTGGTAGTGAACTGCTGTAGTACATGCTAGAGATAAGTTTTTTGAGGCTAGATAGACAAAATGTATTTACTTATTTGAATTACTTTTTGTTGACTGGTTTAGTTCCAGTAGGCCAATGTTCTCTTTCCAGGGGAAATGAGGTGGTAATCATAATGACTAGGAGAAATTTATTCAGGGCACCAGGGAACTTGCCTACTTATTTATTTATTTTGATAACTGCTATGGTATCTTTTCCATCCACCTGAGCTACTACCAAGTTAGGCAGATGGGACCTTGGTTTCTCTCCTTAAAGAAATCACACTCAGGAGAGCAGCACCCACCTTATGCTGCACTTTAGGGACAGTGAAAATCAATCCAGGTATCTGGTGTGTGAAAAGAAGCCACAGCCTAAGTCCCTGACATTATCAAATCATCTGCAAATGACAAAGATACAACAATCAAGTCCCAAAATGAATACTCTCCAGACCATAGCACCTTAATATCTTATCCATGAAAAAAACACAAATAGGAAACATGAGAAGACACACAATTGGTGGATTCTTATGCCCATCTTGAATGCATGCAAGTAAATCTTGAGAATGAAGACATAACTTTCACAACTCAATAGAAGGACTGAATGACTTCAGTAGCATACCTGGGACAGGTAAGACTCCCCACAAGAGATTCTGAGGTATACAATAGTATCTCTTTGCCATTTCCACAAATGTGGAAATAGTATTGGCAAATGCCCATAGTCCTTCCAATATCTGTGCAAGAATGAAGAGTTAATTAGCTAGTCCAAGGACAGAATGGAACCTGCACTTCATCTCTTGAATCAGAAGCTTGACTCTTAAATTAACTCTCTTTTCCAGTCTTGTATGCACTACCTACATTCCCAGGAAGTGTGAGGAGTATGATCCCTCTGTAAATGGAGAATGTATTTCTGCCCCTTTTTAAAAATGGGTGCAACTACCCCAGTTTCCCAACCCAGCATACTGTCCCCGTCTTCAATGTAATAATGAAAAGGCACGTTAACTAAGATACTTCAATTCCAGCAGCTTAATTTCCAAACAGTTCCCATCCATTCTCAGAGTCTTGCCATGGTGAAACTGATTAATTGCTGCAGTGCTGACCTCATCTACTAAAATGGGTCCAAGTCAAATATTTGCTTCTGGCACTGTATCTTGGTGAATGTACAGATAACCATCCATTCTGAATGAATGATCTGCTTTATCATGGAGTGGGAACTTATTCCAAAGGCACAGTATATTTTGGCAGAAATATATCCAATGAAGAAAGTAGACAGGAGTATAAGGAGATGAAGTGCATGGCAAAGAGAGAGGTGGCGAAGGCTAAGGATAAGGTGTATGAAGAGTTGTATGAACGGCTGTACACTAAGGAGGGAGAAAAGGACCTGTACCAACTGGCTAGACAGAGGGACCAAGCTAGTAAAGATGTGCAGCAGGTAAGGGTGATAAAGGATAATGAGGGAAACGTACTTACAAGTGAGGAGAGTGTGTTAAGCAGATGGAAAGAGTACTTTGAAAGGCTGATGAATGAAGAGAATGAGAGAGAGAGAAGGTTGGATGATGTAGTGATAGTGAATCAGGAAATGCAACAGATTAGCAAGCAGGAAGTAAGGACAGCTATGAAGAGGATGAAGAATGGAAAGGCTGTTGGTCCAGATGACATACCTGTGGAAGCATGGAGGCGTTTAGGTGAAATGGCAGTGGAGTTTTTAACTAGATTGTTTAATGAAATCTTGGAAAGTGAGAGGATGCCTGACGAATGGAGAAAAAGTGTTTTGGTACAGATTTTTAAGAATAAGGGTGATGTGCAGAGCTGTAGTAACTACAGAGGGATTAAACTGATCAGTCACAGCATGAAGTTATGGGAAAGAGTAGTGGAAGCTAGGTTAAGAAGGGAGGTGATGATTAGTGATCAGCAGTATGGTTTCATGCCAGGAAAGAGCACTACAGATACGATGTTTGCTAAGAGAGTGTTGATGAAGAAGTACAGAGAAGGTCAGAAGGAGTTGCATTGTGTCTTTGTGGACTTAGAGAAAGCATATGACAGGGCGCCTAGAGAGGAGTTATGGTACTGTATGAGGAAGTCGGGAGTGTCAGAGAAGTATGTAAGAGTGGTACGGGATATGTACGAGGGTAGTGTGACAGCGGTGAGGTCTGCGGTGGGAGTGACAGATGCGTTTATGGTGGAGGTGGGATTACATCAAGGATCAGCTCTGAGCCCTTTCTTATTTGCAATGGTGATGGACAGGTTGACAGACAAGATCAGACAGGAGTCCCCATGGACTATGATGTTTGCAGATGACATTGTGATCTGTAGTGAGAGTAGGGAACAGGTGGAGACAACTCTAGAGAGGTGGAGATATGCTCTATCAGAAGAGGAATGAAGGTCAGCAGGACTAAGGCAGAATATATGTGTGTGAATGAGAGAGAATTTAGAAGAATGGTGAGGATGCAGGGAGTAGAGGTGGTGAAGGTGGATGAGTTTAAATACCTGGGATCAACAGTTCAGAGTAATAGTGAGTGTGGAAGAGAGGTGAAGAAGAGAGTACAGGCAGGATGGAGTAGGTGGAGAAGAGTATCAGGAGTGATTTGTGACAGACGAGTACCAGTAAGAGTGAAAGGGAAGGTCTACAAGAGGGTAGTGAGACCAGCTATGTTATACGGGTTGGAGACAGTGGCATTGACAAAAAGGCAGAAGTCACAGCTTGACGTGGCAGAGATGAAGATGTTAAGATTTGCACTGGGTGTGACGAGGATGGACAGGATTAGGAATAAGTATATTAGAGGGTCAGCCCAGGTTGGAAGGTTTGGAGACAAAGCCAGAGAGGCAAGATTACATTGGTTTGGACATGTGCTGAGGAGGGATGCAGAGTATATTGGGAAAAAGGATGAAGCTGCCAGGTAACAGGAAAAGAGGAAGGCCTAAGATAAGGTTTATGGATGTGGTGAGAGAGGATATGCAGGTGGTTGGTGTGACAGAGCAAGATGCAGAGGACAGGAAGAAATGTAAACAGTTGATCTGCTGTCCCTAACGGGAACAGCCAAAAGAAGAAGAAGATTAAACTATGACTTATGACACAGGCAAACACACATTACAGATAGAAAACACACTATATTAAAATT
The DNA here is from genome assembly GCF_019279795.1 of Protopterus annectens. NCBI lineage: Eukaryota > Metazoa > Chordata > Ceratodontiformes > Protopteridae > Protopterus > Protopterus annectens. The sequence goes on along the minus strand of NC_056737.1, from coordinate 771,056,516 downwards.
TGTTTCCATTTACATACATTTTATATCAAATACCTTTTTGTTGTAACTATTATCAGTCCAACATTACACAAACTGCTGAATTCCTAATTTCCTTAAATCTCTCTCCTTCTTCTCCTACTTATTATTCTACATGCATTCTTCCCACAATTTCCTTTATGTCTCATTTGCTCCTTCCCTTTTTTAATGATTGCTCTTCCATTTCTTTAACTTGTTTAATAATATTAAATATTTCAAATGCAGCTGATTTAGACTTTGATTTCCATTTTCTAGTAATTGCTTTTATAGCAGCCAAAAGAATTAAACTTAATAAGGCCTTACTATGTCTATGTCTAGTCAATTCATATCCTGTGTCCCAGCTCAGAAGAATCATTTCCTTACTTATTTCCTCACTCAGTATTTCTGACACAATACTCTGCAGGAAATGTTTTAAATCTGTAACTCATTACACTCCCAGAACATATGCTCTCAGTTACTTCTTTCTTCCCTATCACACCTCCAACATTTGCTGTCTACCTGAGGAAAAATTCCCTGAAGTCTGCTCTAGGTATAAAAATACCTATGCAAACTCTTCCAAGCAAAGGTCCTAAACTTTCTAGACATTATTGCATACTTGGAAGCCATACAATTGTCTTCCCATTGATCTCTTCAAATTTGCTTTTCCGTTTTCTCTTCCAAATCTTCTCTAAAATCTTCTAATTGATCCTTATAAATATTTTATATACCTTACTAAGTATCCTTTTTTAACAGCAGCTTCATTTCTAGATTCAATTAAAAAAGTCTAGCAGAACAAGTCCTTCACTTAAAATTCCCCTAGCCCTCTCTCTTTGCCTATACTCGGATAGTAATCCCTGGTAGCGAAGGCAGTCACTAGCCTGCAGTCCAAATGTCTTCTTCGCCTCATCCCATTCTATTACCTTTCTCACTCTAGTTATTTGCTCTCAATACCTTGGTTCCTTTGACAGTTTTCTCAGGTAAATTCCAGCCTCCCCCTGCCTATTTTTTGTACATCTACTGGCAAAATCTCCTTTCTCCATTCTCGTGTTGGCTTACTTCTTAGAATACTTTCAGCTACATTATGAATATAATATTCTGTACGGTTATTATTTTTCTTAAAGATCTGCATCCAAAATGTTACTCTCTCTCTATTTCTTGATATTCCCTCCGGCTTCACATCATCCCTTTTCATTTTGAATTATAACCTTTTGCTTGTGTTATGTATATGAGCCTTAACTGTGTAGTTCTAAAATATCTCCTCATATCAGGTAATCCTAAACCATCTTGTTCTATTGGAAGGATCACCTTATCCGACTTGACTCTTGCCCTCTTCCCCTCCCAGATAAATGCCTTTAATTCTATTAATTATTGTCCACAACTTCTCCTCTGGCTCATAAAAATATGCCTGACCTGTACACTAAAGGGACTAAAATATTTTCACTGCTTGTATCTTAGTATCCATAAACAAGATATTCCAGTTTCTCAGTTTTTGTACTATCTTTGGTTTATTCTCTTTCCACATATCCTTAACTGGCATAAAGAAGCCTTTTTAATCCATACTCCTAAAGACTTCATCTTATCATGTCCCCATAAATATGGTATTGCTGAACCAATTCATGTGTGGGTACATAATTTATGGCTATAGCCTTTGTTTTATCTTCATTCATTTTATATCTCAAAGAGACTTGAAAATGTCTCAAAATGCTCCGCAACACAGAGATGTCATTTTCTGAATGTATCAGGTACAAAATAATATCATCTGCAAATAAAGCCACTTTTCTTCATTACCATACAAATTATACCCTTGCATTTATGAGCCCCTTATTGTCTTTGCCAATGGTTCTAAATATAAAGCAAATAACAATGGGGAAAGAGGACACCCCTGCCTAGTCCCTCTTTTCAAATGTAACTTATCAGAGAGAAACACTCTCACTTTAATTCTTGCCTCTGATCTTTCATATATCATCCTGACTAGCCTTATTACTGTATCAGGGAATGCAAATGCATCCATTGTCAGACTCATAAGATCCCAGCTTACTATTTTGAATGCTTTTCTGCATCAAGACACACCAACAGCAGCGGTCTTTGCTGACCAGGAAAAGTATAACTGGGTAAAGCCCATATTCAGTGGAGTCCCAGGGAGATAAGTTTCACATTTAAGTTACACACGATAAACATTTACAATTGCAAAGTAAAAATATCTATACATGAGTTTATTTACATGATTTTTAAATACTTCTTACATGAACATAGCAGTTTAATTTTCTCACATTCTGCTTCCCTCCGGATCATCATTGCTCTATTACTGTTGTCAAATGTTTGCATCGCCTTCACAAAAGCACACTGAATCATTGTTGACAAGCCTTTTCAGGGAATGTGTGCCACCAACCCTAAGGGCTTTCTCTGTTAGCCAGTTTGCTGTGCAATAACTTCTGTGAAGGTTTATATTTTGCTGGGTCAGTTTATCAATAATGCAAGGGTGTAGGCTAATGCTGAAAGGCTTGGGTAGGTCTAGGAAGATGGTTTCTACTGATCTGACTTAATTCAATCTCTCTGTGACTCTTTCAAAAACATCAATATGGTTAATCAGGCAGGATCTCCCTGTTACAAAGACAAAATGGTTTGGGGCAAGGAATAGTAAGCTGTAATATCCTTGTTTATGACTTTGATGAGGACTATTCTGTTATCTTACAAATGAGGCTGGTAAGGCTAACTGGTCTATCGTTTTCAGGTTTAGTGGCTGAGTTACCCTTGTGGTAGGAAACAGAGACAGCTGTTCTCTAATTCTCATCATCATCATCAATATAATGGTATTTCAAATATATAAACAGTCAAGAGCTCAGGCTGACTTGGTTTACTAATAAATCTGTAAGGCAGTGTTTCACACCAGCAAGAAAACAGCCTAGTGTGCTGTCCAGATTCATATTCCTAATATTTTTAATTTTGGAAAGGAATTATAATACTCATTTGAAGGTAATAGTAAGGTGGAGGTCCTGTGGAATAGATGTAATGAAGGGGAACAGACAGTAGTAGTTTGAGCTAAATTTGTCCTCTGATGTTAAGGATATTCCCAAAGTCTCAGTGGGTGGTACTTTTTGTTAATAACTCACTGCAGTGCTAGGTATTATTTCTGACATTCCTGTCATAGTTAAAGAAAGTTTTACGGTTATCGGTGAATGTTGTAGCGATGTTTTAAGTCATACCTGACTTTGCAAGCCTGATTTTTCACCTTAGTTTTTTTATTAATCCTCTTGAGGTTGCTTTTGGAGTGAGATTTAAATTTATTTTTAAGAGGTAGAAGTTTTCTTCTCTTCTTGCAGTTTGCTGTTCGTGGTCTTCCAACTAAGTGGTTTATTTCTGTACTTGGTATTGTATTTGTGAGGACTGGGGATGGAAGCTTCACTACAGGAGTTTAATCTGGATCAGGTACCTCTGCAGACATTGGGATATGAGGACATATCAGGCTAGATTCTTATGGAGAATATTAGGGTACATTAGTCAGATCTAACCAAAGATGGTTCAGCAATAAGCATGGAGAATAACTGCATCATAAGAACCAGATCTAGTAGGTTTGAGCCCCTTATAGGGGACGGCACTAACTGATCGAGGGAGTTAGTGCTAATGATGTACATGAACTGTTGTGCTTATTTATTTGTGGTATGTGTTAGACAATTTACAGACAAATTGCTGAAATCATCTAAACATTTTAATTTGCTGTTGTGGATTTCATGGTCTCCAATGAAGGCAGACTTACTGCCAGTTACCAGGATATAGAAAAGTTCTAGTTTATTTTGCTGAGTTATATGTAATAGCATTTGAAATAAAAACAGACACACACCGAAGACACAGCCTCCCTCAGTAGAGGGACTAGATAAGTAGCAGTCACCACACTAGAACTACATTTCCGTAATTAAACATCCATCTATCATTTCCAGGATTAGCAAGACATCAAGACACACTGAACACCGCTGGAATGACATCAATTACTGAACTAATTGTTGAAGTTTATTACTTTTTTGCTTGTATTGTGGTGTCATTCCTGGTGACAGCAAGATATTGCTCAAGACTAGTCACTTAACAGCCTCAAACATAAGTCCAAAGTTCAGCCATGTTTCATTTCATATTACTGAAGCTGGAACATCAAAGGAGGTTCACTCCCACATGTACAACAATCAAGGTTATGTATATTTTGGGTGAAAGGATTTTTAACAGTCTTGGTGACACTGCAAATTCTGATACCAGAGAAAGAGTTGACTGAAGCTCTACCTTTGCTCAGCTAGGTGAGTATCTGTCAGTGTGTCTAACTATTGAGTTACTTAAAATGCTCTGGCTGATTAAGAGACTTCTTCATACCGCTTTGGTGACCCTTGCTGTTGCTGATGATAAAAGTAGTATGCTTGTCAGGTGAAAAGTAAGTATGATGTTGAGAACTAGGCATTTAAGCATTTTATCTAGGAGACACAGGAGGCCTTGAAGGGTATTTTTTAGTACGTCAGCATATGTAGGTTTGGTGTTAATGGTGCGATGTGGTGGTTTAGGTGTGTAGTCAGCCCTGAAAACTTGAGCAAATGACAGTTGCAAGAGGTTAGCCTCCAGTCCAAATATGAATCTATACCTTACATAAGTGGATTCTGTGCGAGATAACAATAAAGGGTTGTCTGTGAGCAAAAGGCAACCCCATTACTGCCTCAAAGTGCTAAATGCAAATAGGGTGGCAACAGATAATTTTTATTTATATAATACTGAGAAAAGCATTCCTGTGTAACACCGTTAATAGGAATCTGCAGCTGAATGGATTAACTAGTGCACCACTAAGTTCAGTTGGGAAGAGATGCTCAGCTTTAATAATTGGCTTAAACTATGGTGTCATTCAAAGGGGATCCAATGTCTGTCTGCCTGGGATGACATGCTGGACAAGCCACGCTGCTTCGCAAGGGACGGCTTGCACCTGTCACCCCTGGACTTCTGGATTTTGGCAAAGGCTCTTGCCACCCCCATTGTGCCTTTTTTAGGCAGGGCTCAAATTCTAAACCTACCACCCTAGAACACAAAAAAGGAAAAAACCTAAGGGTAATGCTGCTCAATGCCAGAAGTCTCAACCTCAAGATGCACCCACTCAAAGCCCTTCTCAGTATGGAGAACATCGATGTCTATGCTGTGACTGAAACCTGGTTCAAGGCTCCTGAGAGCACCCCGGCACTATCAGGTTTTACCTCATATCACGCGTTCCGGCCCCAAAATCTGGACAACACCAAGAAAGGAGGGGGGGGGTGTCCATATTCATCAAGGACACCCTCACCTCAAGGTTGGTGGCAACGCAGGATGCATCAGAAACCATCCAGGTGCAGTTAACCGTAGGCAAGACTGCACTGCAGTTTGTAGCCTGCTACAGGCCACCCTCTCAAACTCAGGAACCTCACACAGCTTTCCTGTAAAACACTGGAGGGGATAAATATATCTCCAAACACCATCATACTGGGTGATTTCAACTATCCAAATATAGACTGGGATCACTACTCAAGCCCAAACACTCTAGCCCAAAGGTTCCTAGAGTTTATAAACTCAAATGCCATGGAACAACTAGTCACCATCCCCACAAGAGGAGAAAACATACTAGATCTCATCATCACAAACATGGGGTCACAATGTTCAACACCAGAAGTATACCCATCATTGGTGAGATCAGATCATAAACTAATCTCACTGGAGGTCCACATCCCGCCCCCACCCCAGATAAAAACGACCACAGTGAAGAACTTCTCAAAAGCCGACTTCACACTCCTAAAGACTGGTGTGGTCTCTTTCAAGGCCCCCGAGCCAGCGGAAACCATTACTCAAACCGCTGAATCACTTACAAATGCCTTCTACCAGCACCTCCAGGACTGCATGGACCAGGCAATCCCAAACAAAACAAAGACTCTTTGTACCAAAGGCAAGCGTCCAGTCTGGTGGACCCCTGCCATAAACAAGCTTTACAACAAAAGGAAGAAGCTACTACAAGATAGAGCAAAATCCGTAAAAGGGAAGACACCCCTGATCATTATAAGTAAAAAACTGAGATCTCTCATAAAAGCATCCAAGGCAAATTTTGAGAGAAAATCGCTAAGGACTCAAAAGACAATCATAAAGCCTTTTTTAGCTATGTTAGAAACCTGGGAGGAAACTCCCAGATATGCTCAGAATTAGTTCAAAATGACGTAAAAATCACTGAACCTACAGACATTGCCAACATACTGGCTGACAGGTTCAGTGCAAATCCCCCAAAAGGAGAGATATCTATACCAGAGGATTTTAGTCCCCCAAACATCTCAAATGCTCAGGTGAGAACTGCTCTCTCCAAGGCGAAAAACACAGCATCCATGGGACCAGATGGTGTCCCCGGTTGTGTGCTCCACGAACTCAATGAGGAATTAAACCCGCAGCTAGGGCAGCTGTTTATTCTTAGCCTCACCTCAGGATACGTACCCAAGGAGTGGCGTACGGCAACGGTGGTCCCACTTCATAAAGGAGGTGCCTCCACTGACCCCGGAAACTACCGGCCCATCAGCTTGACAAGCCTGGTCTGCAAAGCTATGGAGAGGATCATAATGGAATTCATAAATAAAGACATAGGGGACTTGCAGACTTTGGATTCAACCCAGATTGGCTTTGTCAAGGGCAGATCATGCCTTTTAAACTTGGTTGACTTCTTCGAAACAGTCACCAAGGCCATTGATGAGGGCAAGGCAGTCCACACAGCCTACCTTGACCTGGCAAAGGCTTTCGACACAATACCCCACTCGGGTATCACTGAAAAACTCACCAGCTTAAATGTAAACCCATACGTCACTAGATGGGTTGCAAACTGGTTAAGTGACAGAACCCACAGGGTCAGAGTTGCTGGCGCCATGTCAGACTCCAAGCCTGTCACAAGTGGCGTCCCACAGGGCTCAGTCCTGGGCCCACTTTTGTTCAGCATCTACTTTTCAGAAGTACAAGCAAACACAGGAGGATTATGGCTGACAAAGTTTGCAGATGACTGCAAACTGGGCACCATAGTTGAAAACCCATCTGACACAGACATCCTTCAGAAGGGTCTCATAGAAACGGATAACTGGTGCCAGAACCATGGCCTAAAGTTAAATGCCAAAAAATGCATAGTCATACCCTTCGGGAAAAACAAGGTTACCCCTAGTTACCATATAGGTGGCAATCCACTAAGCACAGAAGAGGTTATCAGGGATCTGGGGACCCAGGTTGACAGTAACCTTTCATTTGACACTCACGTTGCCAAAGTAGTTAGGAAGACCTTCTACATTGCCCACCTGATCATGAAGGGATTCACATCTAGATCAAGGGAGGTCATCGTTCCCCTGTACTCATCACTCATCAGACCAATGATTGAGTACAATGCCCCATTCGGAATGTATCTGACCCGACACCTGCAGCAATTGGAAAGGCCCCAAAAGTTCCTCACCAAAAGGATAAAGGGTCTCAAAAATATGTCTTATGCTGCCCGACTGAAGGAACTCCAACTCTATTCAGTCACTTACCATCTGCTCAGAGGTGACCTGTGCTTGACATACAAGGCCCGGAATTAATGAACATGCTTCACCTCAAAAAATCTAAATCCATCAGAACCACAAGGGCAAGAGACTTAAACCTCAACACAGCTATTAATAGGACATGCTGGAGGGACAGATTCATCACCCAGAGACTCCCTATGCTGTGGAACAAAATCCCGGTACATGTGAGGCAGAGCACCTCGCTGGCCTTGTTCAAGAGAAATCTTGACCAATGGATGGGAGATCGCAGGTATACCCCAGGGATAACCTCGGTGTCACTGCTTGACAGAGGCACAGCAAAATAATGGGCATAGTATCCTTCAAACTAAAGGGGTGGCGAAAGCCACAAAACTCTGGGCTAGGCTTATAAATGCCCTAGGGCAGATAGCCTAGTATGAACCTATGAACCTAGGAACCTATGCAGGCTGCCCACAGGGAGAGATCTCCTAGGCAACCACAGCCAGCCTTACACAGTGGATAAGGATGAGTCACAGTAGTTCTGTCCACTGTCACCTACAAAACTTCGCTCTTCCAGATCGGCTTGTATACTTTGAATGCTTGAATCAGAACCATGAACTCCTTTACATTTATATGCCTCTTTCTTTGAGCTGCATCCTATACTCCTTGCAGGCAGGCTAAAATCTCCTGAGTGTGCCTTCCCTCAGGCTAGGTTTGAGGCATCTGTGGGTAGTGTGTGATTGCAAGGCTCTTGTTTGAAGGAAACCCCCAAGTTTGGTCTGACCTGGTTAAACCACCATTCCCATGATCTAGAGATACAGGGTAGCATAAGGATAATTTCCACGGACTGTGAATGTTAGCTCCAGGTACTCCTGGAGTTTTGCATCTGCAGTGAATTCCAATGCCATCAGGAATTCCCCAGCTGTCTGTTGAGTTATTAGCCAGATGTTTCACCTTTTTTGGGTGGATGTAGGTCTTCTTAGCTGCTGGAATTCAGTAAGGATCCAAGGAAAAAGAAGTTATGTACCCACCATAATATTTCATCTGTGTTGTCCATTTTCATTCTTCCTCAACCTGTGGGTCTCAGATCCGATCCTTGGCTCCGACTTAGCTGCTTACCAAAGCTCTGAAGCTCGAATTCTTCCCCTACCCATAATGACCAATTTCCCTTCATTACCTCATATCGAGTTTGCTGCTAACATATTGCATAAGTATAGCTATAATTAGGTAACTGCAAAGGAGATGGAACAAGGTACATGAACTCAAACAGGAACTATGGTTCCTAAAAGCATAACTGCCTGGTCTTTCACAGATGTGGGCAGGGGGAAGGAGGGTGGGAAGGTTAAGGAAGAATGAAAATGGACAACATAGATGGAAGTTATGGTGAATACATAACTTCTTTACCTGATATTGTCATTTTCATTCGTTCCTCAACCTGTGGGACAGAGTCCCCAGCTACAGTAACCTCAGGTGGCCTTCATGGAAGAATATTCCACAGCACTGCAGAACCAAAGGCAGCTCTATTTCTGGAAGTAATATCCAGCTTGTAGTGTGACATAAAGGTATGAGAATTTGATCATGGAGCTGTTGCACAAATGTCATCAACTGAAACTCTAGACCAAAAAGCTTGAGAAGTTGACATGGATTTGGTAGAATGAGCTTTGACTTGAGTGGGCAAAGATATACTCTTAAATGCATACACAAAAGAGGTGCAATCTCTTAACCATTTGGCTAACGTGGTCTTAGAAACTGGTTTTCCCCTTCTGATACTGGCAAAGGATACAAACAACTGATCAAACTTCCTGAATTATTTTGTCTTGTCCAGGTAGAAACGCAGTTGTTTATAAACTTCTAATAGGTTAAGGATATAGTCTCCATTGTTTTGAAAACTGTGAAAAAAAACTGATAGGTTCGTGGACTGGTTAATATTGTTCTCTGTAGCAACTTTAGGTAGAAAGGAAGGATTGGTACATAAAGTGACTCTGTCTTTATGGAAAATCAAATAAGAAGGTTTGGAAGAAAGGGCTTGTAATTCAGAAACCCTTCTAGCAGAAATTATGGCCACAAAGAAGCCAGTTTTCCAAGAAAAGAATTTCAAATCAAATTTGACCAAAGGTTCAAAGGGTGGATGGACTAGTGCGGAAGAACCGTAGTAAGATCCCGAGGAGGAGTGGGATCCTTAACAGGAGGCCGAGGCAAAAAGGTACCTCTAAGAAAAGCTTTGCATAACTTTGAAGAAGCCAGCGATGAAAAATTTTCCCCAATAAGATAATATGAAATGTCCACCAGTTGCACTTTTACAGTGGAATAAGTTACCCCGGTCTGAAAGATATCAGCAAGGAAGCCTAAAACTGCAGGAATGGGGTCAATCAAGGGATCCAACTGCTTCTGTTGAGCTTATATGGAGCATCTCTTCCATTTGCTCTTATAAAATTTCCTAGTGGATGGTTTGTGGGATGAAATCAAAATCTTTTGAATGGTAGAAGAAAGCCTGGAATGTCTAGCCATCATCGGAATTGGAGAAACTATGAGATTAGTTTCAGGCCTGGGAGATCTGGGTGAGTCTGCCCTGAAGGGTGGGACAGCATATCCAGAAGTGGTCTCAATGTCCATGGAGGCCAGATGAGATGAGACCAAAGGAAGATGACTCAAACTTGCTGAGGCAGAAGGGAGCAATGAGGATAACACTGCTCTTCAAAATGTGTGCTTTCTGAAGAAATTTGGGAATTAGAGGTAAAGGTGGAAATGCATAAAGTAGCCCGGGGGTCAAAGCATGGACTACAGCATCTCTTGGGGACTGTCCCTGAGAAGGGATCAGGGTAAAGAACCTGCTGCATTTGTTGTTGTGAGGAGACACAAAGAGATCGTAGCAGGGTTGACACCATTTATGAAAGATCATGTTTGCCACTGATTGTTTTAGAGACTACTTGTGAGGTATCAGCTAGACTCTGCTCAGCCTGTCTGCTAGAATGTTGCACTCCTCTGGAATGTGTGTTGCAATTAGAAAGCAGTTAGTAGAGATCATCCACTGCCATACTCTCATCGCTTCTCAGCACAGGGGGTAAGACCTGGTTCCTTCTTGCTTGTTGACGTACAACACAACTGACATATTGTCTGTTTGTATCGCAACAGTCCCAAGAGGAAGAAAGCTGTGCAGGGCTTGCAATCCTAGAAGGACCGCTCTTACCTCTAGGACGCTGATATGCAGATTGGTTTCTTGTGACATCCACATACCTGGGACCGTCCATCCCAGAAAATTCCCCCTGACCCTGTCTGGGAGGGTGTCTGGTCAACACGGCATGGGGAGAGGGGGGAAAAAGGATGTCCTTTTTGATGTCTGAAGAATGAAGCCACCATAGAATCGAGTTTTTGCACACTCTTGAAAGTTTGATCGGACAGTTTAGAGGATGCTGGTGTAAGAACCACTGGACTGATCATGTCCATTTCAGAATTCTCATATGTAGTCTTGCTATAGGTAATAGGGTAATCATGGCAGCCATAGACCCCAGTTCTCCGAGAACTAATTTTGCTGGTGGATTTGGTACTGACAGAATCTGTCTGATATGTAGTCTTAATGTGGAGATTCTGTCTGGAGGGAGGAAGGCCAGAGGTTTGGATGTGTCCCGGCACACACCTATGGAGCCTATTAATTGGACCTGGACCAGTTGTGATTTCTGCATGTTGATGGTTATGCCTAAAGTAAGGCCTAGGAGTAGCACATAATCCCGGGCTTGGATGAGTAGATGCCTGATTGAATCAATGAGGAGTTAATCATCCAGGTAAGGAAACACATGGAATCTCTGCAGTCGCAAGTGAGCTGCAACTACTGCCATGCATTTGGTGAACACCCTGAGGGCTGTGGTGAGACCAAAAGGGAGGGCTCAGAATTGAAAGTGATTGGCTCCCAGCCTGAAGCGGAGATGCATTCTGAAGTGTCTGTTCATTTTGCTATGATAGAATGTGTCCTTCAGGTCTATCGAGCACATCCAGTCACCCATTTGCAATACAGGTAGAATGGAATGGGCTGTGACCACCCTGAATTTTGAGTTTTTTGATGACTTGTTCAAGGATGTCAGTTCCAATACTGGCCTCAGATCCCCTATCTTTTTTGGTACTAAAAATAATCTTGAGTAAATCCCTGATCTGGTCTGATTGGGGGGGTGGGGGGGGCATCAGTAGCTTTGCAGTCTCCGAAGCTGCTGATTCCCTCTGATTGGGTGGAACATCTGGGAGGTTTCCGTTTGGTTTGGGATGTTTAAAAATTGAATGGAATAGCCTCTGGATATGATCCTTTGCACCCACTTGTCATTTGTGATGGCTTTCCAGGCTTCTGGGTGCAAGAATAAGTGCCCTCTGACTGCCTTCAGAGAGGGACAGTTGGGCAACCCCTCAGGAGTGCTGAAAGGGTCTTCCGAGGATGAATCTCGAGACTTATGATTTTGCAGACCCCCCCCCCCCCTCTGCTGCATGAGCGGCATCTGACATTATTACTGTTTCTCCCTCTGCCTCTGGGGGAAAAATCTCCCTGGGATTCCAGAAAAGGACCTTGAGACTTCTTGAACCATAATTTTTTACCACCACTCTGATCCTTGTAGAAGTATCTTTATGGAGTAAATAACCAGACTCAGATGGCAGACAAGGTCTTTCCATCTTTCTTGCTACGGGACAGTGTGTCTCTAACAGTGGGCCCAAACAATGACGATCTATCAAAGGGTGCATTGACAAATGATGCCTTGAAAGGTTCTGCGAAGTCACACAGCCGCATCTAGGCATAACGTCTAATGGCAATGCCTGAACCAGTGGCCCTAGAGGTGCCCCTTGCAGCATGGGAAATTAATCTCATGGAAACACTGGAAACTGGGTGTAGAGTGACCATTCTGGAGGAAGAGACTTTCTGTTCCTCATCAGAAATGGACTCTGGGGCAGTGCTAGAGAGTTATTCTATTAAATCCCTCTGTAGCCTAGTAAAATGAGAAGGGTAGTTTAGTACTCATAAGGTAAAAGGGGCCGAGGCGTAAACTCTCTTGCCAAATCTGTCCATGTCATATCACACTAAGGAAGGGTTTATCACCTGACAGCTTTGTGGAGAATAACATTTTTTGTATGCTCTCTGACTTTCACAGTACGCCTTTTCAGTGGATTTATTTATTTATTGTGCCATGGCCCTAGATTCCCTCTTAGGGGGATAGACAGTGAAGCTTTCTTGAGCAAGCTCCCTTTTTGGTGGCTACCACATACAACCATGCCATCTACCGGGATTCCTTTGGTCCAATGTGATCAGTCTGTTGAGGCACTAAGAATTCTATTTGCTTGTTTGGGGATATGTTCTACAGTGTCCATCTCCTTCCATGCCCTGGTTGATACTAAGTCGACGAGTGCGGGACACCCAAGATGTAGATGGGCCAGACCCAAAAGCCTCCAAGAACACTGTTCCCTCTGAAGTAGCTTTTTGGGCAGACCAACCACCTTCTTGGGGTAAGATTTCTAAGATGTCTCCAAAGGAGAATTCTTCAGGTGGAGATCTCTGGGACCCTTCCCCTTCCTCAAATTCAGTGTCTTCTGTGATGTATTCTTAGGGAGAATTCAAGTGTCTCTTCTTGCACCTCTTCTTCCAGGGTACCTCCTTGGGGGATGCTCCCGGGGAGTATCAGAAGAGACCTGGGGTTCCAAGGGTGGAATGGCTTGGAGAGTCTGCTGGGATGGCTGTCCTGGAGGTGGCAGGCCTGAAGTCTCACAGTACCCAAGGAGGTAAGGGGCAGATCTGAAAGCACTGGAGCCCAGGATCTCCTTGGTACGGAGAGAACCCTCTATACCACCTTGAAGGCAGATAGCCCCAGAGACAACAAAGAAATTCAGCCTGGAGCCGAAGCTGTCTGGGCAGAAAGTACTTGAGCCTCACCAGCCGTCCGCTCTGAAGCAGGAGTCAGAGCCAAGTTGTAGAATGCTGAGGCTCTGAGGGTAAGCGAAGGCTCCGAAAACTTCAGAGTCAAAGTAAACACCCCAGAACCGGCATTGAGGCTTTGCTTCAAAGAGCCACTCTGCTCTGATGCGGTCAGAGCCAAGCAAGTCAGGGAAGCTGTAGGAGTCAAGAGTCAGAGAAATAATCACTACCAGCTCCAACACCTCTACTCTCAGGGCCTTCAGATCAGAGGACTCTGAAGCAGGAGGTCGGATTGGAGAAGGAGCAACAGGCCTAAAAGGAGAGAGTCAACTCACGGACCTGGTGGGGGATGGAGGTGGCAAAACCCCATCTGGATCTGTGTCTGAAGAAATTGCCTCATAAGCTTATCATCTCTAATCTGGAAAGGCTATTGGAAGACCTAACAGACGACGTGGAAGGAGGTCTGGAGAATGTTTTAGGGGATCTGTCCTGAAAGGAAGATCCCAAAGTGGTCAGTCAGTCCCAAGGTAGAAGGAGGTGCTTGGGTCCAAAGAGATGAGTTAGCAAACTTAGTAGGATCAAAGGAAGTAGGGACCGATGCTCAGGGAGCCTTTTTCAGAGGCTCGCTGGCTGCAGAAGCAGCCTTGTCAGGGGAACATTTTCTGTGTTCCTTATGCTTTTTAGCAGGGGTTTGAGCCCCTGAAGTAGAAGTCGCTGCCTGAGCACAGGAAGGAATAAGGCCCTTCAAAATCAGCTTATTGTGGTGATTGGCCCCTCACAGATGGAAAGGGATGAACCCAGATCGGACGGGCTGAGGCAATCAGATAAAGGAATCTTGTGCCTACAGGAAGTGCATTTTTTTAAATCTAAGGGTTTTTCAGATATCTCAAGAATAGGGGAGACAGGGAAAGAGAAGAAAGTCCCGCAAGAACAGACAAGTGAATATTTTTTTCTTTTTTAAATATATAGCAGAGATAGGGAAAAAGGAAAACAGATGTAATGAAGAAGAAAAAAGAACTAACTTATCTTCACGATTTCACCAGAAACTCTCAGCGGAGCTGGAGCAAATGAATCATGATGCTTCCTGTAGTGTGCCAAACCACCACATAACAGATTACTACAGTATTTATTTTTATATATAAAAAATAGTGGGTACCATGCAGCACTACACAGCTTTAAGAACAGGCTTAAATACCACTGGATGAGTATGTCACCTTGATCATTCCAGCAGTACGTAACGGGGATATTAAATGTCTCAACAATGCTGATCATACATCCATGCTTTATCTTCAATGAGCATACTGGTAAATATTACAAATGTTACCAGGACTACCAACCAGAAGAGTACTGGAAGAAGACTCTCAGATGTGGAAGGGGAAGTAGTAGCAATAACATTACATAATTCATCACCCTTGGCTCGTAATTCTGTTCTTCCAGGTCTTACACTTACCATTTAGTTTCTGCTAAAACCATTTATCACCTGAGTTGCAAAAGTTAACTAAGACACATTTTTTGGTTTTAGTCCTAGTTTTATGGTTCCATCTGTACTAGCTACAAATAGGCACCTCACAAAAAGATGAACTAGACCAGCTAGGGATGTGGAGTAAAACAGTCCAATTGCAGTTTAATACCAGTAATTACAAGAAAAGAACTACAGATGTGTTTGTCTTACAATTTTTCATTTTTATTTACTTTTCACATTTCTGTACCTTCCTTAGTAACTAAATACACCCACAAAGAAGCTGCCTACTACTCTGCTTTGCAGACATACGCAATGCTCAGTCTCCACAGTCCTGTTATCAGCGGCAGAATACAGATCACCAGATTTTGTCCTCTGTAGTATTTTCTACAGCAATACTTTTTTTTAAATATATGATGTCTCTCTTCAGCAGAAGTATGGCGACTGATAAAGACTGAATTCTGTGAGAGCAATCTGCATTATGCAACACATTTCCAAATCTGAGCTTTGTCACTAGGTATCCAACTAGTAGCAAATTGTTTACGATGCAACACAATGTGTGTGGATGTGGTGGTGGTGGGTAACATGTTTTGTGGAACAGGACCAGATGAGTATAAAACGTACAGTGGTTGCAAAGTTAGGCCCGATAAGAACAAAAAATTTGCTTCCTTTTCTAATGATCAAACTTTTATCATGTTGAATTTTACTGCATTTAGGAAATGTTAATTTCATGCTTTATTACATTTTATTTAATCCATTTTAACAGTCCCGACAATAAACATGGACAATATTTACACTTTAAACAGCTCAAATGTTCCAAGTGCAAGTGTACAAATCTATTCAAGCGTGATCTTAAAATAGTTAATTCCTTTTTGTACTAATCTATACTCCTGTGAAATGCACTTAGGTAGCTAAATGATATCACATTTTTAAAAATGTAACCTAAATTCAATCAAAAGTACAGTATTATAACACCTTGACAAAAAGAACAATCAGAAGTTCAGACAACCTGTGGCTTACCAAGTTTGCTGATGACTGCATACTGGGCACAATCTTTGAGTCCCCCAATGATGTTAACAAGGGGCTAAGACAGGCAAATGATTGGTGCCAAAACCATGGACAAAAACTAAATGCAAAAAAGTGCATTACTATCCCCTTTGGCAAAGAAATTCCTTGCAGATGACAATATTAACAGCATCCCCCCTAAGCTCAAACCCAGTGGTGCAAGGTTTGGGAACACAGGTTGATACCAATCTAAACTTCGATCCATGTGTCTATAGTGATAAGGAAAACCTTCTACTTTGCACATCTAATTAAGTAAGGCCATCACATCCAAAACTAAGGATATTATAACTCCTCTGTACTCGACCCTCATCAGACCACTAATAGAGTACAGTGCTCTCTTTTGCATGTACCTCACCGGACACCTGCAGCAGCTGCAGAGACCACAGTGGTTTCTCAGCAAGAAAATTCATGGCCTCCAAAACATTCAGGGATCTCAGCCTAGCCTGTGACATTAACAGAATACGCTAGAAAGGCAGACATATCTCCCAGAGATTGCCAGTCCTCTGGAATAAACTCCCATTTCATTTGAAGCAGAGCTCCTCAATTATTCTATTCTAGTGTAACCTAGACAATTGCACGTGAGACCGTATATTCACCCTGGAGGTGGCACCTATGTCCCTCATAGACTCGCTATGTAAATAATGATCATCTAACCAAGGTCAGTTAGGGAACATGGATATGACATGGCTAGGCTTCTAAAGGCCCTAGTGCCATTTGCCTAGTAACCTCCTATGAACCTATACTGTATAAAATAACCAAGTGCATAAACTGTAATTCTAAAAGGAAGTGACAGGAACTTAACATATTCATCTGCTAAATGGCTCAGATGAGCAATCGCAAAAGTTACAAGTACAACCTGTGTGTGACCCTACAAATCATAAGAAAAAAAAAATTATTCAAAACATGTAGTCTCAGTAACTTGAACTATAAATCTCATTGTGACAAACATACTAAATAGAAGGGGAAACAATGTAGAGAGAGACAGGATTAAGAATGAAAGGGGAGAGCGGTCAGTTTTCTACAGATTAATTGATCAAACCTCCTCATCCATCAGAAGAATAAATACTCTATATACTCTATCACACCACTGATGACAGTAGCCATTTTTTTCTTTACCTGAAACAGATTCCCATTAATGACTAAAACTATCACCTAGATGGGAGAAGAGTGTAGGGAGCCCCCCTATTTTATAAACATCTTAAAGCAATAACTGCAAGTACTCAAAAGATAATTTTTAAGAGTCCCTGCTGCGTTTTTACAGAGGCACTGCCAACCTAGTTTCTAATGTGGGGTATTTAATAATATTTATTTTAGGCTGCAGCTGATGTTCTTTATGTACCTGACATTTTCTAGTAACACGGCAGTCTCATACATTATTAATCTGTGTTAGACAGAGCCTTGGTGTTTAGCGCTATCTTTATGTATAAACCAACAAGTCCAAGCAACACAGCTTTATAAAATCTGACTTTGATTCTTTTGGCTTTATGCCCTGTAAATGAGACGTTTATGCTAACTGGTAATGTCCCATTCACATTTTGCCTCATTCTTTGTCATACTAGTGCTTTCCTAACTCACTTCAGTATTTGAAGATTACAAGTTTAAGTAGATTAATAAAAGGTTAGAACACAATACTGTAGTGCTGAAAATAACCTGACTACTACTTCAACAAATGGCACATTATTCAGCTCTTCAACGCTAGACATGTCTGCAGGATATATTTATATCCCTGTGGCATACACCCAGACTGTCACTTGAAGGCAGTACTGAAAGAATGGGTCCCTTCAACCAATTTCACTACTGTTGCAACTCCTTTAAGGGGTTAGTCAGCTCTTCTCTTACCAAAATGGCAAAATGTGAATGAGAATCTTTACTAAGCATAACTTTTTTCCACAGCCATAAACTAGATATCAGTAGTTGTAAATCAGTATACTAAATGTCAAAAGGGCTAATCTCTTCTGATAATGACCATGAAAATGTTATTTCAGACTCTGATGACATCATACACAGAAGTGACATAACAGTGCGACCTAACCAGAAACTGCTGTTATTCCGTGTGTACCTATAAAAGCATCCACCAAAAATTACCTCTGAATAGACCGGGCTGCTCTGACTACCAAGCCGTTAGGCACTTTGCTCATTTGCTCAGACTAGCATGCAATGAAATGCTGCTGTAACCCCTTCACGATAATTCCTAGTTGAAATGGTTGCTTGTATGTGGCTTACATTACAAATTCACTCATGCCTCTTGATGCACAGTGAGAAAAGACATTTGAGCTTCTGTGAGGGCATGTACTAACATGCCCTGGTATTTATTCCACAAACAGAAGTGTGTGGGGTGGGGGGGGGGGGTGTAGGGCTAGCAGGTACTGTCACACATCCATCTCAAGCCTGGTTTATGTTTCATTCCAATACTTGCCCAAAAAAGCATCAACCATGGATAAACTGACTGTCATGTTCTGCCCACCTGGTAACTATACATTTTTAATCAACAAAGGTAAGACAGAGTCCCAAAACCTTTTTTGCTGCAAGATTAAAAAAGGCATTCAAAAGAAAGATTTTTTCCATATGTAAGACAGAAAAGAATGTTGCTAGGCACACACTTCTTATGCAGCTCAGTAATTTTGCACTCCGTTTTCTGGTTGTGCTCTGATTGGTTGTTTAAGGCATATGATTACTATTTAAAGTTTTATGAGCAATGGTCTGTATTATGCACTGAGAAAGGATTTTTTTTAACTAAAAGCATTTCTTTTTTCATAACAAACTTTTGGTGTTTGGAGCTCTGGCTGTTACAGTATTTCCTATGATACAGTGAAAATGGGATCAGAGCATTATGGCTTGATAAATAGTTATATATATATATATATATATATATATATACATATATATATATATATATATATATATATATATAAAGCTGCATGACTGTACTAGATGTGATTGAATCTGTCAAATCAGGAAATATAAACCAAAAAAATATTAAATCAACAAACTGCTGGGACCATGTTAAAGCCCTTTTGGGAGTTTGTGTTGCTTTGTGTTTCACTGTTTTTTTGTATCAGTATAGCATGAATCAATCAAAAACTGAATATTCACTTACAGAAATGATATATATTCTTCTTCTTTCGGCTTTTCCCGGTTAGGGTCGTCATAGCGGATCACCTGTCCGCTCATGATATATATATATATATATATATATATATATATATATATATATATATATATATATATATATATATATATAAAAAACTGGATTATCCTGTTTACCAGTTTAAATGATAAATAAATAAGGCCCGCAGAATCAATGACAGTATGTTAGCCCAAGACAATAATTGTGGAAAGGCATTACGGCAGGTATTAAGAGACTGGATTATATGTCAGACAAATGATATAATAATGTGAAAGTAACCTGACACTTGAATATGGCTTAAGTACTGCATGATCGGTGGAAGCTGTGAATAAAAATGTCAACATTTCTAAGTTGGCCATTTGGTCACAGTGTGTCACAGCCCAGGAAATGATCTCTGCAGCATAGACTCCAACAGAGATAGATCAAACTATGCATGTCTGGTAAACAGTACATAACATCTCAATGTAAGTTTATGCAGGAAAAAATGTACATTTGATAGAACTGGACCCATGGCAAATGCTTTGAAATCTGAAAAAAATAATTTGCAATAAGCATGGCCTAAAAGAGCTGAAATAAAATGAATTAACGGTTGCTGACACTGTACTTCCTAAGAAAGTAAAGTACAGTATATCTAAAGCAGAAATTTCCTTTAGTTACCATGAAGAGTTTAAGTCTGCAAAAAATTTTACTTAATTCCAGGATTCAAATAAAGATAAAAGGCTATGGATTTTGAAGTGGATAATAGACAAGATAAGTATAGTTAAAGCTGCCAAAGTTTATCTAGTAAAATTTGGCTGAATGAAGCTCATTTATACTGTTATTAAGTAAAGCATATACTTTCTGAAAGTGAAGTTCTAGAGAAGGTGCTTATTAATTATACATTAAATATAAAAGGGTATGTTTAAAGGAAGTACACTTAGTGTATGTGCTCTACGAGATGTCAAAATTAGATTTTTTCATACCTTATTCAGTTATGTTATGTGTACTGTGGCAAAATAAATAAATAAATGTAATGTATTTATTAATCATTTACTTTCATTCATTTATCAGAATGATCTGACTGGGCACAGCCCTTTTTCAGCGGAGGGCTAGTGAAAAAAAGATCCACTTGAATTTGCAGAAAACAATAAATAAGATTTTGCAATACAATATTCAAACAGTTGTACAGAACATTTTAAATCACCTCTCATCTAACAAATTATTGTTTATAACACTAGACACATCAATCACTGTTCCCCCCCCCAATAGGCGAGCCAACAAAATATCACATATTTCCTGTTTCCTTAGCTGAATCTATAGGAGCCAGGATAGTAGTCGAACCCTGGTCTCCTTGACTGTAAGCCAGTCCAAATTCATTTAATTAACTACAGTTAGTACAGTACGCTAGATACTTTGTTAATCAGAAGTATTCAGATCATACTGATGCAGCAGTTCCTACGCAATACTGGGAAAAACAATGGGAGAAATGGGCTTGACAAAGTACACTACCCTTCTTAAACATACCAAGTGCATTAACTGGTGGAGAAAATAGATGATGAGCAGACATTCTTGAATTTGTGCTATTCCTTTGTAACATTGTACAAGGAAAAATGCTGACATGTACGTAACACTGTAAATGGAGCATCTTTATTTGACAGCCATATGCTTATCTCATTGGCATTACCTGTGTTCATATTGGTCACCAAAATGTTGTACTGAAGATGCTTACTGTATGGCAGTGCTAATGTGTGTTTTAGAAGTATGAGTCAGCTGTGTTACACAATATAAAGAAATTCTGTTTGAAAAATAATGCACTTGCATTAAAATATTCATCAAATTATGGCCAACCTTACTTTCTTGAACTTGTGCTGATTGATTGTCAAGATGTGTCAGATAGAAAGAAACCATGTAATGGGCCATAAAAATGTAGGCATTTTATAGTGTGACAATTGTGGAGTTTGTGAAGGATAGACTGACATATTAGTGGGTGGACAGTAACATCTTTAGTAGCAATAAGCATTGCTACAGTAGATATGCACATCATTTCACATGATATGATTACAGAACTGCTTGGCAGACAGTAAACTGGAGAAACCATGCAAAGGGCAAAGCATACACCGATGACAAACAAACATAAAAGAGTACTTGAGCAAGAGAATAATGTAGGTAATGTAATATTGTATAGTCAACTACGACAAAGTAAACTGGAATGGAGCAGAAGAGACATCAGAGAAAGGAAATGTTGTGTACATTAAACACATCACCACTGCAATTATGTCTGGGAAAATATTACATAAAAGCTTAACATCTGGGGGAAAGCTATTTCTTTCTTTGGACACTTAACTGAAACCCACAGCCACCATAGCTAATAAAATGAAGAAGCATAACATAGAAACACTACTGTGATACCTGTGATATGTACTGAGAAAAAGAATAAAGGGATAGGGGCATGTATTTATACAAAGTTGCTATGCAAGCAATCCAGGAAATCATTAGGGAGTCTACCCAAATTCTCAATAGCCCCAAAGAACTGCCTGGTTAAATGACTTGTTCAAGGTCACATATTAAGAAAATGAAGATGGAAAGATTCAAACCATGTACTCTTAGCACTGGAATCAGAACTTTAGTCTTCTACACTTACTGCCAGACATTACAAGTTCAGTTAGTGAAACGGGAATGGGTTTCTGCATACCTCAATGCACTGACCATTGTAACCTTAAGGAGTGCAGTTTCTTACAAAAGTACAGAGTAATTTCTACATCTTACAGAGCCCACAGCTTACCAAGGAGTCAGTTTTGCTTAAAAGTGATTGCACTGTACATTAACTAATGAGTTTATGAACATGATAACATTAAAAGAGAAAATCATAATGCTAGATGACGTCTGTGCCGCAATCCAAAGGTAAGGAATATAAAGTTGGCAATATTTGGTTTTAGAATTATCAGAACAGCATTGCAAGAACAACATAACATTAGTTAAAAAGCAAATGCAAATGATAAAGAATTTCCTGCAATATTCACCCCACCCCCATAAAATCTTCCCACTGCAGGGACACGTCATTACCAAGGAGTCGGGTTTGTAGAAGAGTGATTTGCCTTTAATTTAACAAATCACTACTTGAGCAGTACAACAAGAAAAGACAGAAAATATAATGCCACAAGACAACTGTGCCTCATAAAAAATAAAAGAATAGAAAGCTAGTCATATTTTGTTGTAGATTTATTTACTGAACTGGGAAAAAAGAACAAGCTATTGGTTGAAAAACAAACGAAAAGAAAGCATTTTCTACAAATCTTTCCACCGCTGGCACCGGGGAACATAATTACTTTTAAACCCTTTAATTTCCAGTAGGTGCTTTCACTTATCCATGAAACTGCAAGGATCTCTCAGTGCAGTGAGAGTTTTTGCATCTCAGGAAAAGTGTGGGGGAAGGGGACTGTCAATTCATCTTGGACTACAAAAAGATACTTTGAACAAAGACCTGCAATTTATCTTCTTTTTTGGTTGCAGTTATATATCTCCTTAGTATACTGTAAAACAAGCACTGAGACACACACAAATGAGGGCCATTCAAGTAAAAGAAGCATTCCTGTTACAGAAGGTATGTAAGATGACAGTGACTGACACTCATCCCATTATATGTCAATGACATGGGACTATACCGCTACTTCCCTATGCCGAGCATGACTCATATAAAGTAGACTTGAAGTGGATTATGGGAAAGAGAAAGGACTGTGGAAAGACAAGATCATGTTGATATGTCAAGCCCCACTGGCAGACATTTTGTGGAAAATATATTAAAATTATATAAGAAGCACTCAGAGTGATTCTGAGTTGTTAAATAACTCAGAAAACAAAGACAGAGTGAAAAACAGATTTTTTTTCTAGTTCTAAGGTGGAGTTTTCATTTAATGATTAAGGAACTTAGGATATGCTTTTTCAGTAGAAGTGATTCGACCTCTGAACATACTGAATAATTCAGTTAATATTTTGGGGAATAGACAATCAATGAATCATCAGCACTGTTTGCTATGGTCTTGTAGGGGGGAATTTGTTTGGGTGGGAGGTGACAGGGATGGGACCAGAAGCTAATGGTAAAGGCAATACTCAATTAGGCTAGTAGATTTTTTCCCCATGGCAACACTTATGTTGCCTCTCATCTAATGGCAAAAGATTCTCCTTGCCTAAAACATGCATCTAATTCAGTCTGCTCAATGTGATGTTTAGAAAATAGGGTGGGAGGCTAGTACATCTGACTGTGCGTTGCACTGTGGAGTTCTCTACAAGGTCAGTGATGGACAAAGATTTAAGAATTTACTTTATTTAGGCATTGGATCCAAACATCACTGTGATTTAAACAGATTAATTAACTTGCCTTGTATGGAAAGCCAGACCTGAAAGTAAGAAAAGTCTTATTTAAGATGAGTTTTGAATAGTGTGGGGGGAGGAAAAGGATCCATAAATGACAATGTCATCAGTAAAGAAAAAAAAATTGATGGTGGGACAAGTGGCAGAAAAACAGTTAAAAAGTGATCAAAAGGAATTAGGCAAACACAAAACTTTATGAAAAGCCTTTGAAAGGAAGGTGATGAAAAAGAAGTTATGTACCTACCATAATGTTTAATCTGTGTTGTCGATCTTCATTTACCCTTGACATATGGGTTCAATTCCAAGCATCGGAACTGACACGGCCATTACTATATCCACGAGAACCAAAAACTCTCCAGCTTAAGTCCTACCCAGAATGCTCCTCTCCAATTTACTTCAGATTGAGTTTGCAGATAAACATGTCAGGATGTAAACCTAGTATCACTTTAGTGGAGACCATACCTTGTGTCATATATGAAACAATGTACAACTAGGACCAGATTATGTTCCATCAGGAAGCCAGAATGGAAGGGGGATGGAGCGTGCGGAGTCAAGATAAATGAAGATCGACAACACAGATGTAACATTATGGTAAGTGCATAACTTCTTTATCTGATGTTGTCAATCTTCATTTATTCCTTGACATATGGGACAGAATCCTCTGCCACCTTGTATCTTGGGAGGTCTCACAGAAGGATATTCCTGAGTACCATAGAACCAAAGGATGCTCTTCTCCTAGAGACCAAATCCAATTTGTAGTGAGTAATAAAGGTATGTGGAGAAGCCCATGTCACAGTTGCATAAACATCATCCATGGAAGCCTTAGAATGAAAAACTGCTGAAGCAGCTATCGCTCTGACTGAATGTGTCCTGACAGGCCCAGGTAATTCAACTTTCCTCTTATTGCATATGAGGGATATACAATCCTTCAGCCATCTAGATAAGGTAACCTTAGATACTGGTTTACCCATTCGGGCATTTGAAAAGGAACCAAACAGTTGGTCGGATTTTCTAATATCTTTTGTTTTATGGAGATAAAATCGCAATTGTCTATAGACATCCATTAAATGCAAAGAATATTCACCTTTGTTTGAGAAACTGGGAAAAAAAAGACTGACTGTTTTATTGATATTTGTCTCTGACAATACATTTGGCAAAAAGGAATCGTTCATCCTCAAAGAAACTCTGTCTTTGTGAAATATCAAATATGGTGGTTTGCAAGATAAGGCTTGAATTTCTGAAATTCTTCTGGCAGATGTAATCACTACCAGAAAAAATAGTTTTACAAGATAAAGATTTTAGGTCGTAGTTGGTGGCAGGCTCAAAGGGGGAATGTGCTATCATTTGTAACACTAGCTTAAGCTCCCAGGGTACAAATGGATCTTTATATGGAAGTTTTAATGTCCTTCTTAAGAGTGCTTTGCAAAGTTTATGAGAAATTAATGAATATCTCTTGAATCCATTATGAAAGTTAGAAATA
This sequence comes from Protopterus annectens, assembly GCF_019279795.1. Classification (NCBI taxonomy): domain Eukaryota; kingdom Metazoa; phylum Chordata; order Ceratodontiformes; family Protopteridae; genus Protopterus; species Protopterus annectens. Next base: position 771,031,661 of record NC_056737.1, on the reverse strand, counting down.
GCCATTAACTGAACCCTAATAGTAGAGGCAGAGGCTCCTTCTGCAGAGTAAAGCTAAGAATTCTAATATTTTGTCAACAGGAGTGGAAAAGGGGTCAATGTTATTATCACAAGCCCAGAAGGAAACATTTCTGCCACTTACTGTTACAGAGTTTCCTAGTGGAAGGTTTGTGTGATGCCAAAAGAATCTAATGAACTGGGGAAGATACAGAAATATGCCTGGCGATTAGTGGAACTGGAGAAGTCAAGCGGTCAGCCTGAGATTCTGAAAGTTTGGGTGAACTAATCCCTCTGGATGGGATAGGAGATTTAGATCTGGGTTCAGAGTCCACAGTTGTCAAATCAGATAAGGCCAAAGAAAGGGGAGCCAAATTTGTTCAGGCCAAAAGGGAGCAATGAGATTACTTTGCTCTTCAACCTTATTGCTTTCTTCAGGAATTGAGGTATTAAAGGAATGGCATTTAGAAGTTCGGAGGGCCAATCATGCAGGAGGGCATCTCTCGGGGACTCCCCCGAAGGGGGGGAACTATGGCAAAGTAGCAGCTGCACTTGTTGTTCATGGGTAATGCAAACAGGTTGCAGTATGGCTGGCTCCCAGTGAAAAAATATTTTCCTCGTCACTTTGAGGTTGCGAGACCACTCGTGAGGCTGGAGAATGCATCTGCTCAGTTTCTCTGCTATTACACTGCAACTCCCCAGAATGTGCATTGCTATCAGAAGGCGGTTAGAAAAGATCACCCACTGACAGACTCTGAGAGCTTCTCAACAAAGGGGATTTGATTTGGTTCCTCCCTGCTTACTGATGTACCAAACTACTGACATGTTGTCCATTTGGATCGTAATCATTCTCAAGGGGAGAGCAGTTTAAAAGGCCATCATCTCTAGAACACTGACATGCAAGTTGGCCTTCATGGGGGACCAAGTGCCTTGGACAGTCTTGCCCAAATAATGCCCCCTCCACTCCATCTGGGAGTCGTCCATGGCCGCTACGGCTTGGAGTTGAGACAGAACAAAGAGAAGGACCAAGAGAACTTCATCTGACTTGAAACCACTAAGCTAGGCCTTTCTTGCAATAATTGGCAATCAAAATCTAATCTTCCATCGGCTGATACAGAATGGACCATTGAGAAGTTAAAAGCCACTGAAGAATTCTCATGTGAAATCTTGCTAGACGAACTAACATAATGGCTGCCACCATCGAGTCTAAGGCATGTAAGACTAATTGTATAGTTATGCTCTTGTTGCTGACAATCTTTTTTACTTGGGTCTTAATCTTTTTTACTTGGGTCTTGATCTTTTGCAGTCTTGGAAGGGGAAGGGAAGCTGTGCAAGTATTGGTATTTAGCAACACTCCTATAAACTCTAAAGTTTGAGTTGGAGTCAGTTGTGATTTTTTTTGTAATTTACGATGATGCCAAGGTTGGCACAGGTCCAGTGAACGTAGTCTCTTGCTTTTTCTAGAAGACGCCTGGTGGAAGCAATAATGAGCCAGTCGTGCAAGTACAGAAACACCCAGAACCTTTGCAGTCTCAAATGAGCTGCTACTACAGCCATGCATTTGGTGGACACCCTGGGGCTGTGGTGAGACCAAAGGGCAGAGTTCTGAACTGATAATGACTGGCTCCCAGTCAGAACTGGAGAAATCTCCTGAAGTGCTTTTCCGTTTTTAATACACATCCTGGAGATCTATCTAACACATCCAATTGTCTTTCCCTAGAAATGGGAGAACAGACTGAACTGTGACCATCCGGAGCTTTGTTTTTCAAACGGACTTGTTCAAAACACACAGATCCAAAACTGGTCTGTAGTCCTCTGTCGTCTTTGGCACTAGAAAGAATCTTAATTAAATTCTGGAGCCTATCTGGTCATATGGGACCTCTTGGATGACTGTTTTTTGATGCAGTATTTGAATTTCTAGTACTGTTGGTTCCCTCTGACTGGGTGGAACATTGGGGATTCTGTTGGAAGTGGTTGGAAAAGAGAGAAAAGGTATGGTGTATCCTCTGGTTATAATCCTTTGCACCCAAACATGTGAAGCTATTTGGAAGCCAGGCGTGTTGGTGCAAGGACAGACATCCCCAACTGCTTCCAAAGGAAAGCAATCAGGCCTCCTTTCAGAAGCGCTGATAGGATTTGCCAGGAAAGGAGTCCCTGGAACCCTAATTTTTGCAGGCCATCTCTGCTGCATGGATGGCGTCTTCCATTAAAGCTCCTCACTCTGCCCCTGGGAGAGCCACTGCCAAGTGTGTCCTGAAAAGGCCCTTGGGACTTTCTGAACCACAATTTCCCACTCCTTTGGGTCCTGGAGAAGGGCCATTGAGGAATAGAAAAACATACGCCCACAGGAGAAAGGGTCTTTCCATCTTTCCCACACCTGGATAAAGTTTCTTGAACTTTAGAGCCAAAAAGGATTATCCATCAAAGGGTGTACTGACGAATGAAGACTTGAATGGCACCACAAATTCGCATAAGAGCATCCAGACATGTCTCCTAATGGCTACGCCTGATCCCACTACTGTAGTCGTTCCCTTGGCTGCATGTGCTATGAGCCCCTCTGGACGAATTTGAAATGGACTCTACGGTGGCCAACTGAAAAGCAACATTATCTTGGACCTCTTCAGACATGGCTTCTGCCAAGGTAACTGACAACTCTTTAATCAGACCCTCTGAAGTCTGGTGAAGTGTGCTATAAAGTTCAAAGACCGCAATGCAAATGCCGATGAAGCATAAACCTGCTTTCCAAACCTATCCATCGCCTAAAACTGTCTATTGGGGGGATGGATAGTGGTCCCTGGCTGTTTCTTTTTTGTGGCTACCACTTTCACCATGGCATCTACTGGTAATCCCTTTGCCCAAAATTGATGGCCTTGTGGTGCAGAAAGAATTTTATCTAGCCTCTTGGGAATAGGTTCTGTGGTGTCAGGAGCCTTCCACACCCCCTGCGAGATCAACTTAATGAGCATGTCAGCAACCAAATTAACCCAAGAGGTAGATGGTCGAGCCCTGAAGGCTTGCAGGTATACTGATTCTTCTGAAGAGGACTTTTGCGATGTTCAGCCACACGCCTATTTAAGGATCTCAAAGATGTCTCCAAAGGAGGCATCTTCTGGGGGGATGACAGTGGGGAACCCTCACACTCATCAAAATCAGTAACTTCTGTGATGAATTCCTCTGGAGATTCTAAGTGTTTCCTCTTACATTTCCTCTTCTGAGGAACCTCCTCAATGGGATGATCTGGGGAGGTATTAGAAGAGGACAATACCTCAACAGGCGTCTCCTGTGGCCTTGGGGCTCACTGTACAGGAGTTGAGATCGGAGGAAGCTCTGGTTGAGAGGAAGGTTCGGGAATCTGCTCAGAAAGGGAAATCAAATGAATGTCCACAGTGGACAAGGCCCTCTCAATAGCCTGGAAGGCTGGCGCTCCCAAAGAGGGAAGGGAGCCAAGAACTGAAAAGGACTGCCTCAGAACCGTTGTCACTCCCCGCTCCAAAAAAGCCACTCACAAAGCTGAAGCCAGGGTAGAACTAACACATGCTGAAGCCCTGCAGTGTAGAGACGGCTCCAAAGAAAAACAGAGTGGAGTCCGGCCCCCTTGGAGCTGACAGTGTAGCCAAAACCCCAAGAGTTCTCAAGCTCTGATAAAGCGGAAGAACTCAGAGTAGAAAGCGGTACCAGAGAAGCAGGTTTTGTTGGAACCAAAACAGTAAGTGCCACAAAACTCAGAGCCAGAATCTCCAAGGCCTCAGTAGAGATTAGAAGAGGAAGAGTAGGAGGGGTCACAGAAGGGGGGGGGGTCCAGCAGAGAAAAGAGTTGGAATAAAGGTTGCACCTACGAGTCTTCTCATCATAAGGAGCTGATCCACAAATCTCTAGTCATCTAATTCTGTTAGATTCCTAGTGGAACAACTTGACGGAGTAGAGGAGGATTTTGGTCTTTCCAAAAATGGACTTGGCAACTGACAAAGGGGTCTATGGATGGGGAGTATATGGTCCTAGGTCTATCCAGGAAAGAGAACTCAGGACATTCTGTTGCATCTGAAGATATCGGTGCTGCAATAGAGGATGGCACCGAAGCTGAAGGCTCTAGTTTTGATAACTTTGGCACCAGTGGTGAATTCAGTTTCAGTGTAGAAGTTGATATCAAAGAAGCCTTTGAAGAGACACAACAGGAACCAAAGTCCTCAGTTTTTTGATAGTCAGTGCCGAGTGAGACACTGGCACCAACTGACTCCTCTTTTTTTGGTTTATCTAGTTTGGAAGATGAAGATGAAGGGGAAGAAACATATGTTTTACTTTTACCAGAAAAAACTAAGCAAAGCCTCCTCAAATGCAGATTTAACCATCCCCCTTAGCAACAATTTGTTCTTCCATTCTACCAATGCCTGGTGACTAAAGGCATGACAGATTGAACAATCCTCTTGTAGAGTGCACCAGGCTCAGGCAACACACACAAAGGGAATGCCCATAAGAAATGGGCATCTTTCGGTCACACTTTAGACAGTTTTTAAAACATAAAGCTCTTTTAACTTTGTCAGCCATATTTGTAAAACAAAATAACAACAAAAACTGTAACTATAAAAGAAAGGCACAAGAAAGCTACCAACAATGGTAGAAAGGAGTACCGAAGTACAGAAGATTACCAACAGTAGTAAACAGACTACATCAAGTGTGGAAGTGTAGGGAGAAAAATGAAAACTACTGCAAGATTTTTTTTGTTCTAAGGAGAAGTAAAGGGAAAGGATTACTACCAACAATGGTAATCACAAGATACAATCAAGTCTATAAGAAAGGGAAGGAGGGGAGACGAAAGATTTATAACAGAAAAGAGTAGGCTAAAGGAGAAAAATCAACAGCTATATACTATTAAGTAGCAAACAGTAAGTTATAGCAAAACCTTTAAAATAAATCAAGAAAACTGAACTTGTCAATGCTTCTGTCACAGGAAGTGGTAAATAAAATCTGAGGTAAATTGGAGAGAAGCATTCTGGGTAGGACTTAATCCCGAGAGTTTTTTGTTCTCACAGGCTGTAGTAATGGCTGAGTCGGTTCTGATGCTTGGAACTGAACCCATATGTCAAGGAATAAATGAAGACTGACAACATCAGATGAACCAGTTTATAACATCAGCCTGGGCCGAGGAGGTCAGAGAGGCTCAGGATCAGGAGGCCCCAGCATTTCAACCCCTATCCGCAGGGGAATGCTTGGAATCAGCAGGCCCAGAGGAACAGACAATTCCACATGAGGAGACAACAGAGGTAACTTTTTTTTCATAGAAAACCAGTGACTGTTTCCAATCCAACTTGTGATTTTTAAATTTATAACTATACTAGCATTTTATTCACTGTATCGCATGCTGATTTATTTAGCAAAGGTTTTAATTTTGTACCTAGTAAAAACAGTGATATAGGTGAATTAATTGCTGATCTCAAATTATATACAAGAAATTTAAATTTGAAATGTTTACATAGAAATGCTAATAATGATTATTACAGTACTAATGATATTTGTAGGATACCGAGCACTTTTAATCCTGAATTGCATTATTTATTTAAATCTTTTGAAGCAGCTTGTGAAATGGATTTTCGTTATTATGTGGGGAATGATATGGAGGAAAACAATTTTAGTCCATCCGAGACAGCCCTACTAGCCGAATTGAGGAGAAAAGCTGACTTAAGTTTTATCGACCGGAGAAAGGGGGAGAAATGGTGATTTTCCAAAAGGCTGATTACAAGCAAAATATGTTCAAACTTTTATACAGTAATACTTATAGTGAAACATCCCTCAATTAAGTTAATATAGCTTATTATAGAATTGACTGAGAACTTTTAGATATGGTAACAAGCATTGATGATTATAATTATATGGCAACTGAAACTCCAAAAATCCCAGTTATATTCGGAGTTCCAAAAATCCACAAGTACTTAGTAAATCCCCCACTTCGACCAATTGTGGAGTCAGGCTGGTCAAAGACTAACTACATAGCTAGATTTTTAAATAATAAACTTAAAGAAAGGGTCTTAAATACTCCCCATCTATGCCGTGATTCATGGCAATTTTTGGAAAAATGTAAGGGTTTAATTCCTTTTGAAGAAGGGGGAGTTTTTATTACAATAGATGTTAAGGACCTTTTTAGTTGTATTCCCCATACAGTAGGCGGGTACCTGTCAAATCTTCGAACGCTCAAAATTTCGAACTTTACATGGTCGAGACCAAACGTTCGAAATTTCGAGTGCTCGAAGATAGGCTTTCAATGGCACCGTACGGTGCAGATAGGGAGAATTTCCCTTTTCTGCACTGAAGTGCGGTCTCGGAGTTGGTATATTTAAGTAGGGGGGGTGTGGGGGGTGCAGATGGGCTTGCCTGCCTGCCTACACTGTTAAAGTGTTTTTCTCTGTGTTTTCTTTCTTTTTTTATTTTTTTATGTTCGAACATCCAAATGTTGAACATTTGGTCTGATGTTCGAACATTTAACATAGACCCCAGTAGGCTCAGATTGGTTTTCTGACTTCCTGTTTGAGGAGGTTGGTGTCGAACAAGGACTTAATAATACTTATACTCAGTTGATGGAGATGGTATTAAAAATAATTATATTTATTTCAAGGGCCATCATTTTAAACAACTTGAAGGAGTAGCCATGGGTTCCGCCTGCGGACCCTTATTTGCCAATGTAGTGATGGTCCGGTGGGAGAAACATTTCTTGTTTGGTTCCCCTTTTTTTATACATGTTTGTTTGTACCTTCGATACCCAGATGACCTGTTTGTGGCATGGACTGGGCCATTAGAAGATATACCTAGGTTTATGGAATATCTTAATAATAATACAGACTTCATAAAACTTACCTATATTGTGGAAGATAAAATGATTTCCTACCTAGATGTCTTGATTTTGAAGGTAGGATTGGAAAAATAAAATTCACAATTTTTAGGAAGCCTACATACTCAAACAGTATTCTCCATTATTCTAGTAGTCATCCTATGCATGTAAAGCGTGGTATAATCAAGGGCCAGTTAGTCAGAGCTGCCCGGATGATTTCATTATATGAAGATTTTTTTATTGGAATGCGATGTTATGAGCAGAATGTTTTTGGATAGGGGATACCCGTCGGGGTTGGTATATAATATCAAACAGGAAGTCACAAACAAGCGTAGGGTAGGTTTTTATGTGCATGATTAAGATTCCTTGCCTACTAGTATGTATAATCATAACAGTAATTAAAAGGAAGTTACAAGCCATGTAGGCGAAATACAAGTTGGTATCGAAAACACTGGGCAGTGTATGTGCCCTTTCATATGCACATATTCTAGGGATAGCCACATAGTACAGGATATTATTAGAAAGAACTGAGCTATTCTTATGCGTGAAAAGGCCATGTTTGATACATTTGGTACGCATCTTAATATTGTATTTAGGAAAGGTGAAATTTAAAAAGTTTGTTAGAAAAACCTATATGTACCGAAGTTAAGGACCAACTGTCACCTTCTGGGATGTGCCAACAATGCAAACATATATTGAGGACATCAGTTATTAATATTCAAGACAAAGAGATTAATACTTTTTTTAGGTGGCAAAAGCCAGGGTACCGTTTGGCTAGGCTTATATAGGCCCTAGGGCCAATAGCCTAGTACCTACCTATGAACCTATGATCAAGGGGAGATTTAATTGTTACACCCACGCAGTAGTTTACGCTGCTATTTGTTCCCAATGCCAAGCTTTCTATATTGGCAAAACACAGCGTAAAATTGTTCAGCATATCTATGAACATTTTTATGAGATCAGGCAAAAAGATGAAAAAAATGCCTTATATAGACACCTAAAGGCATACCCTGATCATATATTTAAGTTTGTAGTAATCTAGCAAGTCAAGTGTGAGGCTGGGGGGGGGGGGGGGGGTCCTTGGAAACTTTATCTCAAAGAAAAAGAAACCTAGGGGCACGTTTTTTTAAATGCATACTTCCTATCAGGCTTGAATGATTTAATATCCATCTCTAGTAAGCTTAAATTAAAGGTGTTTGATAGATGAATGGAAAGCTGTGTGATTTTATTGATCTCTTGTATGTATATACATATATATATATTTTTTTAAGGTTTTAGTAATATTAAATAAGTTAAATGTATTTCATTTGATGTTTTTATACCATTTTGAGCTGCTTTTGGCATTTTTAACAATTATGTTAATGAGGCAATTAATTGGTTTCATTTTATTGGTTGTTGAAGTAATTGCCCTGTTTGTTTTATATAAAAAGGGCTAATGCAAAGTTTAAAGTTGTCTGAAGAAGTCTGGTGATGTACACCAGACAAAAGCGCAAACTTGCGTTTGTTATAATAAATTAATTTGAGAGTATTCCTGGTTTCCTGCTTCGAGTGTTTCTTTTCAGATAGCCTAAATGGAAAGAACAACAGGGAATCAACAGTCCATTTCCAGGCAAGGATTTGTATACCCCTTCTCTATCGCTGTGTTTCATAAACATGCATACAATATTTTTATGATTAAAATAAAATGGAATAACCCATTGTCTAATGCTGGCAGTCTTTCAGTGTGAAACACAGATGTTGACTTTGTTTCAAGAGCTGAACTTTGAGAAGAACTGCTGAACAGTGTTTTCAGCCTTGAAAAGAAAAAATGCCTATGACACTTCAAAAAAGGAGGGTCCATAAAATAAAATGTTTTGCTTATTTAAGGTCAAACTGCAAAATAAACTATAGATATCGTCTTGAGTTATAAAGGTTTAGAGGTTCACTGTTTCTCTATTCCAGTTACACTAGGAAGACAGCTTGATAATGAAGAGAATTAGCAACACTGTTGAGTAACAGCTTATTCAATTTTAGGAGCTAAGCTAAAAAGTATGCACTTTTTTTCTGCACAGTGTACACCCAAAGTTGTATGCAAGTGGACATATAAATTAAACAAAACAGCATACATTTATTTTAATAAAATGTAAACATAGTGACTTGTTTAAGATATTGCAGTTCAGTGCCACACTTTGTTTTCCCCAAATAATCCTTTGATTGTACATTACTAATGCTATCTTTGTGCTTCATGGAAGTCAATGATTACACAGTTTTAAAGATGCTTTAAAATAAGTATCTGTTAATCACTAATCAAAGTGTACCTTTTTTTCCCCAAGTGCCCTGTGAGCAGTCTTACTCCTTTACTGTGGGCAATGAACAGAACTGTGGTGCTCATACAACTGTCTTTTTTACCATATCACAGAAGATTCAATTAAAACATTAGTACATTAATGCACTGATGACACAGTTAACCTAAAGTATCTAAAAATTCATTTAAAAATCCCACCAGAAAATGAGATGACATGTTACTTACTGAAAAGACTTGTCAATTCCCTCCTCCTCACATAAAAATAGCCACAACTAGCCAACCCATGACCTCGTACTATGTGAATTAACCAATTACATCAGTTGCTTAGAGTAACCCATCTCAGTGCTTACTTAGTAATCTCCAGTCATTTGACTACAGACCAAGATGGTAGCTACAATTTGCAATGAATATCTTTTGCAAATATGCCAAAATAATAAAGAAATACAGGCAGGAACCAGATATATCTATAGGCTATGCTAAAATATTGAAGGTGACAGTTAAAATATCATTAGTAGTAAATACAGAAAGTGGTTACCTTTGAGTGTGGAGGGCAGCTACAAGATCACCTACAAAAATATCATTGATACAGCTTGTCAGAGAGGGACAGTGCATATCACAGACAGCAACAGGTTGAAACACTTTACTGTGACCTCTATTTCTTTCACTTTTAGCACCAAGTGATACACTCTGAAGTATATTTTTGTACGATAGCGGGTAGGTGAGAATCTAAATGAGAACAATATATTCATTGTTTCTACTTTGATTCAGTCAGCCTAGGAACTTGGAGCCTAAAGTGAAGGGCAGAAGGTGGGGAGGCAGTCTATGTGAAGCCAAAGAGACATTATTTGATCACTGTTAAATTATCACCCACATACCTTTCAGGGCAGGACAGTGCATGTTGTAGAGAACACTGGGCTAAAATATATTCCTGTGGACAGTGTGTGTGCCTAAGAACAACAAACTGAAGTATATTACTGTATACATTATTTCTTTCTTTTAAATGAGAGTCAATTGGCTGTGGGGAAACTGTCAATATTTGGCAATTTTTAATGTGCATAAAATCAAAGGAATATTTACTTGATAATTTTTAAATAAAAATGTACATAAGGCTTGCCAGAGGGGTATTAAAGAAGGAAGCTGAAATTCATTAATGGCAAGATGATATTAATGGCAATATTTATTTATTTATTTATTTCATAAAGATCACCATCAAACATATGAGAGGCAAACAGTCAGAGGAAAGCAGCGAGGAGGCAGACTGCACAAAGCAAATGACAACTGCATGATCAATATTAAACAATTAAATGCTATGACCTTGCAAGAAAGGAAATATGTGCGACTGAGAAAAATAACCTGAAACACTAGTGTGACAATCAGACATCATCAGCTGTAAGTACACAGAGTAGTTTCTTTTGAGTGTGGAGGCCATCTACAAGACCACCTACAAAAATGATCATTAATATGGCTTGTCATATAGGGACAGTACATATCATTGACACCAACAAGTTGAAGCACTTTAGTGTGGCCATTATTTCTTCCACTTTCGTCACAAACAGCAGAAGTGAATACAGAAACTGACTACTTTTGAGGTGGAGTGAGGATGCAGGATGTGTATGAAGTTGAAACATTATTCTTGCCATTATTTCTTTCACTTTTATCAGAGTTAAACATTAGAGGTATATGCAGAAAGTGGCCTGAGGTGGGAATGGGAAGCCAGGCTGTGTTTGAAAGCAAAGGACAATTACATAACCATTGGTAAACAACCATTCGTATGGCATTTCAAGGAAGAGCAGTGTGTACGCAGACAGCAAAACATTAAAATAAATAACAGTGGTCATTATTTCTTTCACTTTAATCACAGTCAACACCAGAAGCAGACAAGTCAGTGGCCAACTTTGAGTAGTAGCAGGCTTCATTTGAAAGCAAAAAGGCAATTACTTAATGTTAAAATACTGTTAACATGTCCATAAAATATAGGCTTTGTTTGTCTCTGAAAGCAACATGCTAAAATGAATTACTGGGGCCTTTTATTTATATATATTTTTATTTAAATTAAGTAAACTGTACCCAGAAGCCACTTTTCAGCCATGAAATACTTACATATCAAACTAAGCCATAACATAAATACAACATGACAGATTTATATCACTATAAGGAAGCAAACAGTGCAACATAAAAGACAAATGACACTAGAACAGCGTGATGCATAGTTTGGAGACATTCATGTAATATGGTAAATGAAATGCAAGGTTATTTTAAGATAACATACACAGTATACATGTAAAAAAATGTTCCAGTGATAACTACAACAGTGCACTGCTATGCTCTTACTATTTCAACTGCAGGATAAAGTTTAGATTTAAATTATATGTTGAAAAAATTGGACTACTAACTCCAATAGCAACAAGCAGCATTTAGGAAATGTTGACTGACCAACTTGGCTTTAACTTGATAAAAATTTGGAAAAAACTCCTTATAGCCAATGGCAGTAGGTTCCAGAATTTTGGACCTCAAGAAATAAAAGCTTTGGTAAAACATTTAAAAGAGAAGGAAGGGAGCAAGGGCAAAAAAGTTAGAATTTGATAATGGGGGACTATGGTTGAAGAATCTGATCTTCAGCAAGTAGCCAAGGGTGGTGCAAGTAAAAAATTTACCAACAGCTGCCAATGCTCTGTACAAACAGTAGTAAAGCTTTGGCAGCAGTGACACAACTGATATGCAAAATACCGTAAACAAACCATAACTCTGCAAATCTTGGTTAATAAAACTTGCAATATACTAACATTAAAGGTGCAACCTGTTAATATTGTAGAAAACAATTATGCTAACATAAGGATAAAAACTCCTTTTGCAATGATGGACTTGGGCTAAGGATTTAACCAGTGGAATATTTTGTGTCAGGATGCTAAGTTGTCTTAAAGTTTGCTAGAGACTGCCTTAATGTGTGTGCTAGGTTGAGAAGTGCTACTCAAGCCACAAGGGTGGACTCTGGTGAGTTGCCTGCCAAGTGGAGATGAGAATGACCAAGTAACATTTAGATAGAGTCTTTTAAGTGTAAACCATATACGAATATGTTTGAGATGTTTAGTCAGTGTTACTTATGCTGGTAGATAAGTTTACTAGGTGCACAAATACTAGGCAAGATGATATTAAAGGTGCTTAAGAAAGCAATGAAAAGTAATTGCCCTCAATACAGACCCTTGGAAAATGTCTAGGTTAACCTGCTACAACTGAGAAAAAAATGTTTATTATCCAAACTTTGAAACAGCTTTCCTGTAGACATCTGTTAATCCAAGCACGTGAGCCAAAAGTTTTCTTTCAGGTTTTTGCAATGTCATCTTTTTATGAGGGTTTATTATTGGTCGGGCAAAAACATTCATCCTCAGAATCCTGAAAATGTAAAACTTTTATTTATTCATAATTAATTGTATTATTCTTTTTGGGTTGTTATTTTTGCCATGTGGTTTTATTAGACTTGTAGTATTAAATTAACATTCATTTATTTATTGTTTCTACGTGTAAAATATTTATAATATAAACATTTCAATACTTTTATATATTTTCACAAAAATACAAAAAGTATGCAGCATATAAACTGTAAACCCTTTGCTTTATAATAGAAACTAAAATCATTTATTTGTCCACAAAAGTGATATTTTTCAGGAGTTTATATGTCCATAGTTAAAAATGCATTGCTGGGAACTATGATTTGGCATTCAGAAATTCAACACACAGCTGCTCCATTAACTCTGTGCATAAAAGCAGAGAGCAAATATTGTACAATTCATTATCTAGATTTGATGTATGTTTCTTTGCTCTGGAGTCATCACTTAAATGTCCTTCAGGTTTTATCCTTCATATTTCTATGGTGACATTTCTTTTAAGTCGTCATGCAACATTCTTGATTTTTACTTCAGTCCTTCCTGTCAGTTTACCTCCAGTTCCTATACTGACCACTTTGAAAGCGCTTGATTTTGGTTCCTCATCACTGAGGTAGCTTTCTGGAAAAACACAAGATCTTTTTATCATCTAACTACAACCAGATGTAATCCCTTATTGTAGCTTATGTGCACTTCTTCTAGTTTTATACTTTACTTCTATATGAGTGTCACAGTCTCTTGACCCATCATTCTTATACGGAATGGGCATATCAAGCTGTTGGTTTACCTGTTACTAAGTATATCAGCCTGCCACACTGTGTCCATGGAGTCTCCCTCCTCTCATATCTTTTACAATGTCTTAAAAGTAGGGTAAATATTTTTGTAATATAACATCATGAATCAACTCAGGGGGCTAAAGCTATGATATGCAAATATTTCATAGAACCTTTGAAATTTCTACATGTGTGAGGAGATATTCCTATCATTGTAAATGCATATTATGTCCACCTTTTGTTTGTAATTACTGTTATGGTTACATGCCAGGGAACCTGAAAAGGGACATCATGCTTCCAAAGTGTAGCAAGGCTTGAACCTCCTTCCTTTCCAAAAATACATTATACATTGCATTACTAAGACAAGCAGGAGGGCTTCACCTCCCTGCTCCATCTTAGTAATGCGTGCTAACCCTAATCGTGCAACATAAATTAAAAAAAACTGTAACACTTACCAATACACAGGACAGCTCAGACACTCATCTCACATGCACACACACAATGCTAAATTCATCCCCTTGCGTGATCATTATTCTAACCCTAACCCACACACACATACAATAAGTCTATTCCCTTACCTGACCCTAACCCACATACACCAAATCTATCCCTTTACCTAACCTCTACTTTTACACACAAACACACCCAGCCCTACAAAAAGGCCATTTACTTTTGTTAGCCAACCAGATGTCACTCAATCAGCTATTTGCAAAAACTGACAGTCACACAAATGGCACTACAGTTCACTTTGTTAACTGTCTTGTTTAGTCAAACTGACTGTTTGACCAGATAAACTGTATTTATGGCATTTGGTTGAATGCCCACTTCACAAAATGACAAATGATAGAATCCAAATGGTTGAAAAGCTGTTTTAGTTGAATCAGCATTTCATTGAAAGTCAGTTTCATTCAATGCTACATAGTTACATATAGTTCTGTAAAACTGAAGTGCAGTATGTTGAAATATATGAAGTCTTTTTGTCTGGTGATTGGTGCTACCTATACAAAACCATTGCGGATGTGGTTTCTATTAGTGCACTCTCAGTGAGCCCTGACTATGGAATTTTCACTTTTCTCCCCAATTATACAACCATGAAGTTACTATATAAGTAAGTAGGGGGTGCATGGGGCTTTGCCTCCTGAAAAAAAAAAAAGAGCCTTTTTAAAAATATTTTCATTTTAGTGATTTTTCACTGCATGACGTTTCAGTTATTTGGATTTCTATTAAAAGGTCTATTTTTTATCTACCCATGAAGTTCTACACAATCCTGCTAGGAGCACAATAACGATTTACCAGTGCTAGTAATGGTGGTGTTGAAGTTAAAAATGTTTGGGACAGAAATTTACTTTGTTATTAAAAAGGGGGCAAAGTGCCATTTGTAGAGCTAAGCAAAAGGATCTTTGCTTAGGTGAGACAGCTGGTAGGATAATATGGAGTTATTCCACCTGGGATGAACAGCAGTCTAATAATTCCATCAGGTTTCAATACAAGTACCACAGGATCAGCTTGTTATGAATGTTTTACTGGAGTAATCACATTCTCTTTTACAAAAAAAAAAATATGACTGCACATCTAATCATAACTTGTTATATATTTGAGAAATAAATTAAAGATCACCTTGAGAGGTGAATTTCTTGAATTTACTTCCATAATACACAAAATATGTCTGTGATTGTAGGGCCCATCATAACGCTTTCAATATATGGGAAGTTTTAGCTGACCTGATAGACTTCAAGTTAAAAAAAAGTGTGGCAGTGAGAAGCATCTAACATCTTTTTTAAGAAAATGCTGACTGGTTCAAAATGACACCCTTTCAGAAAGCCAAAGTGGGATATTTCTTGCTAAAATATCAAACTATTTAGAAAAAAAAAACAAAAACAAAATATAAACTTAATTTTCACTTCATGCCAAAAGAAAAGTTTCTGTTATAGAAAGGTAGCAGTTTATGTTGTCTCAAGGCATTCACAACTGCTCAAATAATGGCTGCCCTGTGAAACAACAGACACTGGAAAAAATATGACTTGCATTTTCAAATATGGCTACAATTTGGGTGGCACCACATGTTTTGTTACAGCTTTTGAAGCTTTCAAGTTTTCCAGCAGTCCCCTACTGACTACACTTATATGTGTGGTAAAATGTGATTTGCTTACCAAAACAGTGAGGTTTTATCCACACGAACCACACTATAACAAACATATAGCGAGGTTATTCTCTATGAACCTCACTAAAACAAGGTTATGTTTTTCTCACTTCTGGAATGTGTTCAATGCGCTCCATGTATTACAGGGCATGGCATTTCCTCCTTCCTTCCTATGTCTGTAGGGGTTGTACAAGGCTCCATCCTAGGACCACTCATTTAATATTTTCATAAATGACTTACACAAATCAAGCAAAAATACCTCTATCATACAGTGTGCTGATGATTCAACACTCATCTGTTTAGCTAAATCTATTGAAAAATTACAGCAACTATCACAATAATCTGTCCTCTGTGTAGATGCTTGACTTTATAACTCCCAGCTTCTATTGAACCCCACCCCCCCAAAAAAAACAAAGTTCTCCTCTTTACTCCTAAAATATTCCAAGAGAACAAACCCAACTTCACCATAATCTCTTCCAGTGATACCACAATTGAAACTATTTCACACACCAAGTTGTTAGAAATAATAATTAGTTGATGAAAATATGAAATTTGATCTCTTTCATCTCCATATGAAAGAAACAGTCATAAAACACATAAGAATTGGTCTCCTCTACAGAATTAACCCATTTTAACTGAAGAAGCAAAAGATCATACAGCCACAGCATACCTACTTCCAATCATTCTGTACTTCCTATACTTAAAACACCCAACATAACCTACTAGAACAGTGTTATAACAAAATCACTTAGCCCCCCGAAAAAAAACTACTTTAGTTAGAACTACCTCACTACTTATCTTAATCTCAAGTGAAAATTACACACTCTAATCCACAACCCTGAAAAATGTCCAAGCTTAGCCAGTTTTCTTACCTGATATATTCAAAACAGGACCTTGCAATCAAATGATATAGACTTTGTAAGTGTGACCAAATCAACTAACTCAACAGGAGACTCCTTATTTTCATGTCATTTCTCAAAAATGTGGAATGTCATCCTTCACACAAATCCTTTCAAAATGTCCTAAAGATGCATCTAATGGATAAAGTGGACTTACTCTTGTTCCAGCCCTGACTAAAACACTATTTCGTCTCTCTTAATCCTATATTAACCTATGCTGATATTCTATGCTTTCTTTCTCATTACTACATCTTTTCCTCTGGCTATTTTATATCAGTGCTCACATCTATCTTATACTGCATTGTAAAATCTTATTTATTGTTTTGTGCAAATTCAAGTGGCGCTTTCCCCCAGGCTTCTACTGAAAAAAGGATCTGCCCAGCCATCTCATCCTAGTAAATGAATGTAAATAATTAATAAATAAATTACATTTTATTTATTGCTTTCACCACAATACACATAACATGACTGAATAAAATATGAAAAAAATCTAATTTTGTCATTCGCTGGAGTACATATACTAAGTGTGCTGCCTTTAAACATACCCTGTTATATTTAATGTAGTTTCATAATTAATAAGCACCTTCTCTGGAACTTCACTTTCAGAAAGTATATGCTTTGCTTAATAACAGTATAAAGGAGCTTCATTCAGCCATAGCTATAACTACTATTAAAGGTAATGTTTCTTATTTCTCCTTATAATCACCTTTCATATAAACTCTTAGTGTTTCATATGTTCTCCTGTGCATGTTTTCAATATAAAATCATGGCTACAAACTGTTGTTTTTTTTTAAACCGTGGAATTAAATTAGCTTTTTGCAAACAAACTCTTCATGGTAAATAAAGGAAATATCTACTTTACATATACTGTGCTTTCCATTCTTAGGAAGCACAATGTCAGCAATTATTACTTCATTTTATTTCAGCTCTTTTAGTCCATGCTTTTTGTAATTTTTTTTTCAGATTTCAAAGCATTTGCCATGTGCCCAGTTCTAGTAAATGTACATTTTTCCTGTATACACTTACACTGAGAAGCTATGTACTATTTACCAGACATGCATACAAAGTTTTAGCTCTGTTGGAGCCTATACTGCAGAGATCATTCCCTGTACTGTGACACACTATGACCAAATGGCTAACTTAGAAATGCTGACATTTTTATTCACAGCTTCCACTGATAATGCAACACTTAAGGCATATTCAAATGTCAGGTTACTTTCACATTACTGTATCATTTATCTGACATATAATGCAATCTCAATACCTGCCATAATGCATCTCCACAATTATTGTCTCGAGCTAACAATGTCACTGTTTCAGTGGGCCTTATTTATTTATCATTTAACTAGATAAACAGGATTAGTCCACAGACACTTTTCAACAATGATCCATGGCAAGGGTTAATGCAATGAATTTCGATCAGCACATAACCTAAGAATCCATTTATATTCAGCAATTTCTGTGTCCAAAACAATATCACCACCTCTGATATTTATAAAGATCTTTTGTATAAACTCTAAACTTGTAAGTATGTTGTATACCCATTTCACTTACATGCTTAGCTAGAGAATTTGCATTAGTTCAAGACATATGATTACTATTTAAAGGTTTATGAGTGATTAGCTGTATTATTCATTGAGAAAGGTTTTTTTTTTTTACCTGAAAGCGTTTCTTTTTCCACAATAAACATTTAGTGTTTGGAGCTCTACTAGTTGGGGGCAGATCTGATTCTCTCTTTCCTGTGGAATTTACAATTTGAGCTTTTCTTTATCAGCTCTGAAGATATTGTGTGTATCACAGGAAAGAGAGAATCAGATCTGCCCCCACCCAAAGGACCCATGTGAAAATGAGCTCTGGTGAAATGGTAGCTGAACTTTTCGGAAGGCTGTAGCTCAGGTTAAATATATATGACATGGACAGTTTAGCATAGCCATGAGGGAGAGCACATTGAACTCCAGAAGGACAGATAGCAGAGATCATGACAGAATCCAAATCACTGGAGCTGTGAGGCACAGATCTTATTACTATGACACTGTGATGCTTAGTAGGAAATTGCACATTTTGTTGCTTTAAGTTTTGATCAAAGATTTACATAATGAATATAAAAAAGCAAAAACACCGTAAACAGTTTAACAACTTTGCAGCCAGGAGGGACTAAACAATACTGCATGATAACTATAAGAATCACTCAGAGGAGGTTTGAAAAGATTGAAAAAGCAATTTACAGTGGAGAATGAGAGGATATATGTGTGGCTCCCAAGTATGGAACAAGTCCAGAAAGTTTAGGGTTTCTACTGAGAAGTGTTTGCATAGGTATTTTAATACCCCAAGCAGACTTCCAAGAATATTTCCTCAGATAGATAGCAAATGGGAAAGAAAGAGGTAACTGGGAACATGTTTTTGGGAGTGTAATTAAAAATGTTCTATATAGTACTTTGTCAAAAATATTAGGGGAGCAAATGGCTGTTACTCAGGAAATGATTCTTTTGAGCAGGGACATGGGATTTGAATTGCCTAGACACAGTAAAGCCTTATTAAGTATAATTCTATTGGCTGTAAAAAAAGCAATAATTAGAAAATGGAAATCAAAATCTAAACCAACTGTACTGTATCTGAAGAATATTGCAAAAGAGATAAAAGAACTGGAAGTGGAATCTTTAGAGAAGGAAAAGAGCAAATTACATAGAAATAGATAAAATTTGTGGGAAAAATACTTGCTGAATACGTTCATCAGTTGGAGTGAGGTTTAAGAGAAGGACAGAATTAAATCATTTAGGTAATGCTGGACCAAATGACAGTTGTTATAAATAAAGAAAACATATATTTAATGTATAATATATGTAAACAAAAAATGTTAACATGGTTTTCTTTCTTTTCTATTAATATATGCATGCCTATGTCTTAAGTGATAATTCATAGGTAAACACTAAACTGTCAGTCTGCAGACTATTTGTTTATTGTCTTTTGTTTACCGGGAAAGTCCACTGGGATCAGAAGCCCATTTTCGGTGGAGGCCCGGGGAGAAAAGCTCAATACAGTTAATTATAGACATAACATTGTATCAAATTTGAAAATAACGAGAGAGAAGTAAAAATAGAAAATTATTAGTGGATGTTACAAAGTGAATACACAGGTTATAAGTTTTCTGATTGTTGCGATACAGGAATAACAAAGAAGCATGAGAGTGTTGAATGTTAAAAGAGTAATTACATAGAACAATTGTGTTTTGGTTGTGACAAATACAAGATGATGTAGTATTTACAATATTTACAAGAAGATAGCATTTGTGGAAGACAAATAACAGGATGGGAAAGGAGAAAGAGGGAAGAACAGACTGATGAGGGGGGAATGGGTGAGGAAGGGGAGGCTTAAGCGCTACGGAGAGTGTCAGGGAAGTGTTTTGTAGAGATAAAGTTAGGTAGCTTTGGGGCAAGTTAAGAGCTGGTTAGAGTCAGAAGTTGCAACATTAGAATAGGCTAGAGTATGTATATCTGAATACTTGGGTGAATTAGGTTATGGCGGAGTCAGTAGTGGAACAGTTGCATATCCATTTGGATAGAAAATCGAAGGTGCAATTAGTTTTTAAATGTAGAATGGCATTGTTGAGAGCGAATAGAGGGAAAGAGGTTGTTCCAGGCTTTGGCTATTATCCAAGAGTATAGTACTTGTCCTACTGGTAACTTCAGTTTATGGACTTGGAAGAGGAATTTGTTTTTGGATCGTAGGGGCCTAGTAGAGTTAGAGAGAGTAATTACAGAGTTCAGAGCAGGGCAGTCTTGGGGCCTGTATATTAGTTTGTGTGTACCTGTAAGCTGTAGGAGAAGTAAGTAGTAGGGGAGTTCCAGCCATTGCAATTGTTTGAGGGCTAGACAGTGGTGTGCAGAATGGTGATTATTGGTGTAGAATTCTGCTATCTTGTTATAGCAAGATTCCAGTTTTGTGAATAATGAGGACTGTAGATTTAGTAGTAATGGAGCACCATAGGTTAGTGAGGGAAGGAGCTATGATGAGGCTAAAAAGTTTGTTTAGTTGGGAGGGAGGGGAATTTATTATGCTGGTAGAGAAGTCCAAGTTTTTTGTGAGTTTTACTTATACAGTTCTGAATGTGAAGATCAAATTTGAGGCTTTCATCGATTATTACTCCCAGTAATTTAGTATGAGTTACTAACTCGATCTTGGTAGAGTCAACTGAGTAGATTTCAAGGTTGCAATTGTTGGTAGGGGTATTTTTCTTAGGAGGGAATATCACCAGTTTGGATTTTTTGGGATTTAAGGAGAGATGGTTTTTGTGAAGCCATTTTTCGACTGCAGTAAATGATGTTTGGGTGGATTTCTGTAACCTATCCAGGGTTTTAGCACAGCAGACTATAGTAGAGTCATCTACGTACTGGATTAGGCACCCATGCTGAATAATATGGTTCAGCTTATTAATGACAATATTAAACAAGAGAGGACCTAGGACAGAGCCTTGAGGTACCCCTGTTGGATTGTGCAGAAATGGGGAGATGGAGTTATGTCATTTGACTGCATGCTCTCAGTTTGTGAGGTAGCTTTTGAACCAGTCAACAGATTGGGAAGTTAGGCCTGTAGCAGATAGATAGGAGAGGAGGATAGGGTAGGAGATGATGTTGAATGCTTTTGATAAGTCCAGAAAAATGGTTGACACTATGTTACCTGAAACATGAGCTACGGTGATTTTGTCAAGGAAGCCTATTACAAGCCTAGTTGATAATGAGAGGTCAGAATCAAAGTCTGTACCTTGTATCTGTGAGTTAAAGATCTTACTTGCTATGCCAACCCCACAGAATTTAATAAAAGTGTTTAAAAATAATAACTTTAGTAAGAAATCCATATTTCAAAAGAAAGAGTGGCATCAAAAACGATGTCTAGGGCTTAGAAGCAGAGAACTTTTTGATGAAATGACAGGAAGAGCGTGGCAAAAGGCAAGAAACTTACAGGCAGGTCAAGAAATGGTGGGGAGGGGGAAGAAGCTTATAACCACCTAATGTTATGTCCTTTAGAGTGGCATGTTTACCCGCACCAATACATTAGCAGGTTTTAACCATCAAGTATCAAAATTACTGCAGTATTCTGTACTAAGAGTTTGCTAAATGTCCCTATACTCTTTGAAGATTGGATAAAGGATCTAAAAGAGGTCAAAAATCAAGGCTTAAGGATAGAAGAATCTTTATCTCCTGTCAAAAGCCTGACCGCTCGTATAAACAAAGCTTAAGATAGATAACATAGGAAGAATGCAGTGTTCAACAGGTTCAATCAAATTGCTGTGAGTGTGCAGGACAGGGGAAGAAATTTAGCTTAAGCATTTGCTTATCACACCACATAGGAAGTTATGGTTTTGTGACGTTATTTTTTATTCATTTATTTTAACTCATTTGCCAAGCAAAGCCCACTGGACACAAGTCCGTTTTCAAGCAAGACTTTCTCACAGTCCACAACAGGCAAATAGAGGCCAATGGAGTCAAATCCTGGACTTCAAGAAGCAACTCATTATTAACTCACAACCTTAATCATCTGCACTAACTCTCAGACCATTCTTTCATCATCATCAACCCCCTTTTTCCCCATTTTCTACATGAAGTTGGGGTGTCAACTGTCGCAATCTCTCTCTATTCAATGTTACTCTCCTGCCTTCTTTGACACACACACCTGACTGTCACAAGTCTTCGCTCACACAATCCATTCACCTCTTTGCTGGATGCCACTGTTCCCTCTTGCCTTCTTCCTGTCTGTCCCAAATCATCTTCACTAGATTGTCTTCTACTTTTCTGCACATCTACCCAATCTGCCATAATCTGTTCTCTTTGACCTTTTCTGCAACTGGAGCTACTTTGGCTTCTTCGCTTATGTCCTCATTTCTGTGTCTGTCCCACAGTGGGCATCCTACCATCCATCTCAGGCACTTTATCTCTAGCTTCTTCAACAGCTCTTCCTTTATTGCCGAGGTTTCCATGCCATGCAGTAGTATTGGTTGCACCACTGTTTTGTACATCTTGCTTCTCATCAATGATTGGTATTCTTCTGTCAAACACTACACATGAGACACTGTGCCAGTTGGCTGCAGCCCCTCTGATTCTAGCTTTGACCTCCTCATTCAGACTTCCTTTCTTCTCAACCACCGCTCCCAGAAACTTGAATCTGTTAACCTGTTCCACTAGTTTCCCTTCTATCTAGGTTCTCAGCCTCTTATGAATGCCACCGTTTGCTACCATTACAACTGTCTTAACTCTTAACTGTACTCCATTTCATCCCACATGCCTTCAGTTTTGCAGAAGTTTGTGCTTACAATCTGCCTGTAATTCCACATTGTATGCAAACAGTAATTTTGTTTATCTTTTCTCTCCAACCTGCTTGCATCACCAGTATGAACAGCAGTGGGTTCAGAGCTCAACTCTGCACCCACTCCCACAGAGCCTCTCACCGTTCATATTTGAGTTATTTGATCCTTGTACATAGCTTGCACTAATTCTACCAATGTTTCTGGGACTTTGAACCACTGCAAGACTGCCCAAATATGCATTTGTGGGACCTTGTCATATGTTTTCTCCATATCTATGAATGTCCAGTTGGACTTTTTCCTCACTTCTAACTTCTCAACTATCTGTCTCACTGCAAACATTGGATCAGTTGTGCTGTATCCTGATCTGAATCCGAACTGCCCATCTCCCATCTTATTTGCTACTACTCTGCGTATTCATTTATCAAATGTCCTCCCCAGAACTTTCATGCAGTGTCATAAGAGTTTGACACCATTGTACTGCCAACAGTTATGAATGTCTCCTTTGTTCTTGAAGACTGGCACTAGTATGCTTATTCTCCAGTCATCTGGGATATGCATTTCTCGCCATACTGCTATGAGTACCCTCAGTAGCCATATCTCCTCTGTCTCACCCAGCAATCTTTTCATATCTGCTGCAACCTCATCTTAGTCTATTGCTTTCCCTGAATTCATTTTCCTTAGTGCTGTTCTTACTTTTTCTATGGTGGTTCTTCCTCTTCTCTAACTGTAGGATGTGTCTGGGCAGTACAGCTGTGGGTTTTTTCACTCAGAAGCTGCTGGACGTACTCCTTCCATCTACCTTTGATGTCCTGTGGACTGGTGAGCAGGTTGTTGCTGGCATCCCTTATGAAGAATGTCTGACTATCTTCTTTATCTTTCTGTCTTTGCATTCCAACCTGATGTAGCTTTTTGTGCCATCTACTGATTTACTTTCCAGAAGCTGGTAGAGTGCCTGTGATGCCTTGTTCTTTGCTACTGCAACTCCTTTCTTAGTTTCTTTGTTAGCCAACCAGAATTCTTTCCTAGCCTGGTCCGACTTTTCTATCTCCCCCTTTCTCCTGTACTCCTCCTTTCTTTTAATGACTTCCTGTACTTCTGCATTCCACCACCAACTTTCCTTATGTATTTAATTTCCATACCTGGCTTGGCCGCATATCTATTCTGTGGTCCTTACACATGTTGTTTTGAGGCACTGCCATTCTTCTTCAACTCCACCTATTTCATCCTCCTCTTGGGGTGCTAGAGCCCGAAGTAATTCCTTGAACTGTCTGGTCTCTGTAGACTGAGCCTTCTCTGACTACTGCCTGCAATTAATTGCAACGATCAGTGGTTTGTGGTGTGGGCCAACTGTTTCACTAAGAATGACTTTGCCATCACTAAATTTACCCCAGTGCTTTTTTCTTACAAGAAGGAAGTCCACTTGAGTTGCATGTTGACACTCTTATATGTCATCTTGTGACCTTCTGTCTTTCTGAACCATGTGCTGGCTACTATCAAGTCAATTGCCAGACAGAAGTCTAGAATGGCCTCTCCTTCTTTATTCCTGTTGCCCCACCCATGTGGACCCAGGCAGTCCTCATATCCTGTTCTACACACCACGGTAGTGTATGTGCATTCAGGTCATCAATTATCAACATCAGTTTTTGTTGTTCTGCTTTATCTAGTAGGTCCTGAAACTGCTGTCTGAATGCACATTTTTTCAGTATCACAATACTGCTGAGGGGCACAGGCTGAGATTATAAATACTGCCTTATCATTAGGCTGGAGTATGATTGCCAAGAGTCTTGTCACTTATTATGATGACATCCCTCACTGTCTTCTGAAGCCTTACCCTAACCACAATTTTAACACCATTTCTAGCCTGTTCTCCTCCTAAGTAGTAGTCTCTGGATTCCAAGACAAATGGCTTTCCTGCACTGCCCTTCCATCTTGTCTCCTGGATACACAGGACATCCAGCCTCCTCCTTTCCACCATCTGATCCACATTCAAGCTGTGTTCCGTCAGTGAATCTACACTGAGTGTAGCAATTTTTAGTTAATTTTTAGCAGGCTGACTGGATTTACGTCCAGCTTTCACTCAACAGAGCTATGCCACGTAATCCAAAATTGGCAACTGGACACCGTCCGGCCAGAAGCTTATTGACCCAGGGTTGCTGGGCTTCACACCAGGCACACACTGGCCAGTAGGGGCAGATACACCCCTCCCACTGTTAGCATGGGTCCCTGCCACAGAGTAGGCCAGATTCTCAGTTATCACTGGCAAATAACCATGCCCATTTGGCAACATTAGTCAACATGACCGAATCGCCTAGACACACATTTCCCATCATTGAGAGGCTAGTGGCCATGGTGTGCAGTCCTTGATCTGTATGCGCACCACAGTAGATGCCAAAAGTAGTTGGTTTATACAACACTTCCCCCTTTAGGTGGGCACCATGTAGTTTGTGTGTGATGCTGTTGTCCACGGCTCCATTCTTTAGCGAGTCTGAGATGAAAACATTCAGCATGTTTTTCAGAGGTGGGAGGAACCGCACAAAGACACAGGGAGAACATGCAAACTCCAAATAGGCATTGGCCAGATGTCAGGATTGAACCTTGTACCTTGTGCATTGGAGATGAAGACCTTCTCCATTATGCCTACTTGTAGTAAGAGCATTCTTTATCTACTGGAAATTAGTTTGTTTTACTTACTGTTATGCAGCGATACACCCTCTTTGCTGACAAGTAGAATAAATATATTTTGTTTTACCAGGGTTTTTAACTGATTGTTTTGATTTTTGTTTGAACACTTTTGTTATAATAGGCAAAAATGTTAGCTGTGCATAGTATGAATAAAACGTATGTGCCTTGTCATAGGCATAAGGACATTAAAAAATTAGTATAATGATTTAAGTTGTGGTGCTATTTTGGAGAATAAATAGTGCAAGTGGTATAAGGATGACAGCATTTTGTGTAGTCATATAACCAGACACTTGAAATGTGATACTGCTTCATTTTGTTGGAAGACTACAAGTATTGTGTTCCAGTGTTTGAGTGTCTGATCACAAAATAGCACTAGTGCTCGTTTTCCTGTTTGCACCTTATTTCAGTGGCAATGACTAATACAGATCTGTGGCTGCAAAATAAAGTCATTGGCATAGAGCTGCATGTAGGCTGGGAGAGTCAATTGTTAGTGTCTTAATTGTCTGTTTGTGTCTTTTGGCTTTTCCCGGTTAGGGGTCACCACATCCGCTAATGATTGGCAGTAGAGTTTTACGTACTGGCTTGCCGGGCCTAACGCACAACCTTCAACGAAGGAACACCCATTCATGCATGTCGCCACATAGAAGACGCTCTAACTGAGAATCGAACGGGCAACGTGTAGGTGGAAAAAATTAGGGGTCTAAGTAATGACTCCAAGGGTACATCAATAATAAGTAACTTAAGTACAGTGTAGTATTAATGCATCTTACTGTGTTTATTCGTTCTTCAACTACCTGCTTAATATAATTCAGGGTCACAGAGGAGCTGGAAACTACTGCAGCAATCAGAAGGTGCAAGATACAGAAACTAACTCTAGACTGGCTGCTAGCACATCAAAAAATGCAAACACACAGACACACACACACTGCATGTATCCATACAGGCAATACGCAGGATCACTGTTTCTCGCACGGTACATCTTTGGGATGGAGCAAAACCATAGCATCTGAAAAAAAATCAAATGGACATATGAAGGACATGCAGATTCCACACAGAAGGCACCCCAGTTAAGAACCAAACGCTGTGAGGTACTAATGCTAACCCTTGTGATTCTGTGCCACTCTTAATACATAGCATAAATTACCTGTCTGAAAAGCACAGATCTACTTTATACACTTATCTTCCTTCTAGAAATATCAAGAGGATTTAAACAGTAACATGTTTGTATATGTAAATAAGGACTGCTTAGAACTTAACATTACCATGCAGTCAAAATATATTGGTGCTTCATTTTTCAGAAATGTATAAGGCAATCCATTTTTTACTGTAGCTATGTGCTGTGATTTTCATCTGAAAGATTAACCAACTTTTCCAGTTCTGTTACCACCAATCTCTCTCACAGTGAACTGAGCTGTTGCATAGCAACTGCTAAGCAGCCATAAAACTGTATTAAAAGGTAAGAATGGCTTGCATGATCAATGCAGCTTGAAGTTTACCTGCCAGTGCTTCTAGCACTGTAATTATCCTGCAGCAAATCAAGCAAACAATGCCGGGGTAATGCTTTTTGACTCAAACATCCAGATTTCTGGTAGGAACTCCATGTTTTACAGACAGAAAAGCTTCTGTATGCTGCCTCAAAAAGAAGTAAAATTAAAGTACATCTAAGATGTTTGTATACCTCTTATTCATAAACAGCCAACCGTTATTTAAAACAGCAACACATGAGATTTTCAAATGTTTTTGATACAACAGAAGTACAGCAAACGTTTTTTCCCTGGCTAATCTTTCATGAAGGTGACCACATTCATAATAGTACAGAATTCTAAGAGCTTATTATTCTGAAATACCATACCTCTAAATGAACAAAATCCAATTTTTTTTTACATTTGTCTTGGCACCACAGCACCACTTGTGCATATTAGTAATGCTTTTACTACCTCTTACCAACATATCTGTTAAATGTTCAAATGCTTAGCTGTTGGTTTTCATTCCAGTATTTTGCAGTACAGAACCTAATATGTTGTGTCTTTCGGCTTTTCCCGGTTAGGGGTCGCCACAGCGGAACTCCGGTCCGCTAATGATTGGTAGTTGATTTTTACGTGCCGAGTTACCAGCCCTGATGCACAACCTTCAACGAAGGTACGCCCATTCACGCATGTCTCCATGCAGAAGACGCTCTAGCTGAGAATCGAACTGGACAGCGTCTTACTGTGAGGCGACAACGCTAGTTTACAAATATCAACTGTACTTTGCATCCGTTTGTTGGGATATGCCCACATGAAAGCCATGTACAAAAGATGGAGCATGTGCTTGCAGGCAGACTACTTTGTTTAATAAAGCTGATCTCTTCTAGTTCTCATCTCTTTAATAGCACCATTTCCTTTTATACCATGCATGAAGTACTTTTTAACTGACTATGCATGTTGTTTCTGAACCTAGTGCTTCTACTAAACAGCTTGGGGCCGGTCCAGCAGGTGAGTCTGCTACATTTTTTAGAGAAGAACTTGTGGGTGATCATGAACTT
The DNA here is from genome assembly GCF_019279795.1 of Protopterus annectens. Lineage (NCBI taxonomy): Eukaryota > Metazoa > Chordata > Ceratodontiformes > Protopteridae > Protopterus > Protopterus annectens. The sequence goes on along the minus strand of NC_056737.1, from coordinate 771,003,868 downwards.
GCCAGAACTAATTCACATCCAGAAGCAGGACTCAACCAGGAATCGCTCGCAATCACGCGGGCGTCCCAGAAACAGCCCCATAACACGGAGCAAAGGGAACAAGCACCAGTAAGTGGAACTTTTGCTGCTAGTGATGTTATGGGCATTAATAGAAGTAAAAAAACATGTAATATAATAAACTTATCCAGCTATGATTTTACTGATGCTGATATAACATTGCTATCCCGAGGTATTAAATTCATACCAGCTGGAGTTGATAATGTTGTTAATGCAGTTACTGAATTGAAGTTTTTTTTCACGTAATTTGAATTTGAAAAACATTTTTAAAGATGGTAATGTGGGTACATCAGATAGTTGTAAAAGGAGTAGCACATTCATGCCACTTAGTGATCCAGTTATTATGGCTTTTAACAATATATGTGAGAAGCAAATACGTGAATTGTATGAACTAAATTCCTTTAAAAAATGTATAACCTAATACAGGATGAATCTAATGCCCTAAAGGCTTTGCAAGGCAATAAAAAGATAATAATTAAAGAAGCTGATAAGGGGGGCTGCATTGTAATAATGGACCTATGTAATTACGTCATGGCAATGAATGATTTGATTTCTGATACACAAGTATTTAAGCCCATTACTGATAAGGAAGTTAACTGCGGTGGTGGTGCTGCGGTAGCGTTGTCGCCTCACAGTTAGACGTCCCCCGTTCGATTCTCAGAGTGTCTTCTGTGTAGCGACATGCGTGAATGGGCGTTCCTTCATTGAAGGTTGTGCGTTAGGCCCGGCAAGCCAGTACATAAAACTCTACTGCCAATCATTAGCGGACTGGAGTTCTGCTGTGGCGACCCCTAACCGGGAAAAGCCGAAAGACACAAACAACTGATAAGGAAGTTAATTTAATTATAAGTAAGATTAATATGTGCATTTATAACTTACAATTAATAAATGAGATAGATTTAATCACTTTCAGTTTTTTTACTGTATTGTGCCCAATTATCCCGGTATTATATGGCCTACCAAAAGTCCACAAGTCTCTCAATAATCCAGCAATGAGACCTATTATTTCTGGTCGAGGATGGAAACGGAGCCTTTATCCATTTATTTACAGAATCTATTGAACTATTAGTTGGGGTTTGTCCCTAGTTATATTAAAGACACAGGTGACTTCCTAACGAAACTGTATGAATGGTGGAGTGAAAATACAGTTAGAGATTTTACATTTGTCACTTTTGATATAAAATCACTTTTTACCATTATCCCATATACCTATGGTATAGATCAGATAAGAGAAATTTTAATAGAATATGGGAAACATATTGTGAGGGAGACTGAGACAAGTTGTGAACTTTTGGATTTGGTGTTGGAAAATAACATCTTAATTTTCAACAAGCAGATATATCATCAATCATCGGGTGTAGCAATGGGCACTGCAGTGGCAAATACTTATGCTAACTTAACCTTAAGCAAATGGGAATCAACTGCTATATATAATAATGATACATATGCTTTAAAAGTGTTCTTCTTTAAACGTTTTGTGGATGATATGTTTTTTTATTTGGGGAGTTAGTGAGGATGAATTGGAGAATTCCTATGCATACCTAAATAGGTCCACTGCCTTTTTAAAATTTGAGCTGAGTAAGTCTGATGTTGAAATGTATTTTCTTGATGTTCGAATTTTTTTGACCGAGGGTGAACTCGATACATGTATATATAGGAAAGAGACCCATACAAATAAATATCTTCACAAAAAAAGCATGCACGCCAAACATGTTTTTAAAGGTATTACTAGAAGCCAATATATGCGGGCAAGTAGGCTTAACACTAAGCTGGATTCCTGTAAAAAAGAAATGTATCAAATGACTATTGACTTTTTTGGCAAGAAGTTATGCTACCCAAGAACATAATATGGCTAGAGATGATAGAGATAGATATCATGGTTTTGAGAGATGGACAAGCTAAGCCATTTTTTTCATGTAATACTGGTAGTAATGCTATACAACAAGAAAGGAATGTTGCACAACCTCTCAGATACTTCATGACATATAGTAGGGCAAGTGAGTCTGTAGAAAGAATTATTATGGATAATTGGGACATATTAAAAGCCATACCTGGCCATGAGCAATGGCTTCCCAAAAAAACCCTATTCACATATAAAAACTGTGAGAACTTGAAACAACGTTTATGTTATAAAGACTTTTCCATAAATAGAAAGGAATGTATAAATTATAACACTAAAGGTACTGTACCATGCTATAATTGTTCATGTTGTATAAGTATATGTAGTTCTAATGAATTCATACATCCTGTTACCAAGAGGAAGTTCCTTTTTAATTGTATGGCTACCTATAATACATTTTTTTTGTTATATAACTGGCTACGTGTACATCATGTTTAGGATTTTATGTAGGAAAGTCCGCAAGAAGATTGCATGACAGAATGATAGAGCACAAATCAGATGTACATAGGGGTATAGAGTCCAACTCCTTAGCAAAACATGAGCAAGTACAAGTGCCTCCTACCAGTTTACATTTAGGGTCATTGAATTTCTGCATCCACAAATCAGATGTGGTGATATTATTAATAAACTTGACACAAAAGAGTATGAACATATAGTTCGCTTGAAAGCTGATGTGTACCCAGGTTTAAATAAGCAGGTGACCTTAAAACCTATTTTAAAGTTTAAGCAGAATATGGTGAATTAAGGTGATTTTATCTTATTCTATTTGGGATTTTTTATCAGTATATAATTGTTGCAAATTTTACTTAACCCCTATGTAATTAACTTTTAATTAGTGTAGTAGTGTGATAGGTTAGGCTGTGTCATATGATTTAGTACTTCTAGTATTTAATGACTATTGGTTTTAAAACTTTTTTAAACATCGATGAAGGACTTGATGTCTGAAAGCTTTATCTGGAATAAACGGTTCCTGTACTAAACCTGACTAGGCATCTATCTATCTGTTTAAACTTAGCTCTGCCTATCCCATACTACTCATGACCTGTTATATATTCCTTTTTGACTATAAATACATACTCCCTCTAAAACTACACTGTGTCCAACTTCTGTGAATACTTTGAGGATTTTTTTAATTTTAATACAATTAACCTGTCTTCTTCTTTGATTTTATTTCTTCTTTTTATGTATTATACCTGTATGTTGTATTGTATATGCATTCTTGCACTATAAGGATTTTTTTTTGTCCTCACTGAATTTTCTGTTTTAACCTGGAATATGCATTGTATATAATGAATGTTGCTATTTAGTCATTATTTTTTGTTGCTTTTTCATGTTTCTGTCTTGGAGCTTATTTCCCCGGGCCTCTACTGAAAATGGACATATATCCAGTTAGACTAGCCCGGTCAACAAATGTAAAATAAATAAATAAATAAATAATAAAATGTTGTGAAGAGTGCTTAGTTTTTTCATACTTTTTGGTTTCTGTAATACTTCACTTTATCAACCTGCACACCTTGGATTTATTGGATTATATGCATGTTTGTCCTCAGTTATTTCAAGAGAGAAGCACAAACAAGCTTTCAAACATTAATATGTGCAGGCAAAAATCAATACATATCATTTAAGCAAATGTAAGGCGATACAAGTCTAAGTGTTACTATGGAAACCACAAAAACAATGTTAATGTCATTTACCTGTTAAACACATCAGATAAAGCTTAGCAACTAAAAGGTCTCATTGAAGCCTAGGGCCAGCAGTGTCCATTATAAGAAATATTTTACTGTTGGTTCACTCAGCAAGGCATTTGGCTGACTAAGAGATGTGAATACAGCCTTTGACTGCATGAAAGCATTAATGCAAGTGACCCAAATTCATAAATTACTCAGACCAAAAAGTCTGTGTTAGAGGCTTGCACTACTTCAAGTTGGGTGTCTTGCAACTTTTAAGATTTATTTCTGTTGCAAAATAAAACAGGGTTTGTATCTCTGCTGGATGTGGAATAAGCCATTCCAATCTGTCCATCATCTAGTTCTTCCAAACTGCCCAAGGGCACGTGCATGAGTGTCCGTGCACATGCACGTATTGCTGACAAAACAAGTTAGAACTAGAAAGGTTATTTCACACTGCAAAGCAGCAATTCAATGAGAGGATATGCTGGTAAAAACACACCTCACAGTTCTTTCTTTTAAATGGATCTTAAATAACATAAAATGAAAAGCTTACTTAGTGCCTCTCTGCACTGATATACTGTCTTCTATAAACAGCAGTGAGTAAACAATGGCCAAACAATTCTACTTCCTTTCATTTCCTGTGGACTTCTGTAAGCTACATATTAACAATGGTCATTTTAACTGGGCACAGTCAACTGGCAAAGACACACACACACACACACACACACACACACACACACACACACACACACACACACACACACACACACATATAAATATGAATTCCAAAAGAAAAACACCTTGGTAAGCTAAATCTATATTTAAAAATACAATTTGCCCTTCAGGAAGACTAAACATTAAATAAACAAGTCCAGTGACCCATGCTAGTATATCCTAAAGTATTGTGGTGTTAATATAGCTTGTTTTAAAAGGAATGTAGAAAGTTATGCTGAGTAACAGCTTGTGCTTATATAAGTACAAATTGTTGATAAGTAATTCTGTATTTTTAAAAGAAGGGAATTGTAGCAATGTAGCAGTGATTTGAATGTATTTTTAATAACGTCAATGCCAGTCCACCTGTATGGTTTGAAATATAATCTGTTTTTAGCAAACCATATGGAAGAATTTATTTACGTTTTAGTCTGCATTTCAGCTATGTTTCTGTGATATTTAGTATGTCTGGCTTGTACTATTCAATCCAACTATATAATTCAAGTATTTTGTAATATATGATTCTAATATTTATATGACAGTGTCCGAGTCTTTTTTCTTAAAACACCTTTTTTGAATTATCACTTGTGACATAGACAAACCTACATTTATCTAAAAGTAATCAAACCATATTAACAAGTTCACATTTATACATGTTATATATCACATATATTATCTAACATATATTCAAAGCAATGTTATATAAATTGTTCAATGCCTACCTTCTCTTAAACCTCATTCTTCCTCCTAAACATTTTTCTATATAATTTACTCCTAACATTTTGTAAAGATTCCACTTCCTTTTCTTTTAGCTCTGTTACAACATTCAACACTTCAAATATAGTTGGTTTAGATTTTGGTTTTCATTTTCTAGTAATTGCTTTTTTGGTAGCCACCAGAATTAAATTTAACAAGGCCTTACTATGTCTAGGCCATTCAGATCTTGTATCTCAGTTCAAAAAAATAATTTCCTTGGTTACACTCATTTGCACACCCAATATTCCTGACAGAGAACTCTGTAGGGAAATTTTTAAGTCTGCCAACTCATTACACTTAGAAAACATAAGCTTCCAGGTACCCCTTTATCCTCCATTATACCTCAAACATTTGCCATTTACTTGAGGAAAAATGCTTCGGAATTTGCTTGGGGTATAAAAGCATCTATGCAAACACTTCCAGAAAAATCTTAAATCTTCTAGATTTTCTTGCATATTTGGGAGACATGCATATGTTTCTTTGTGAACTGCATATCTAATCTTTCTTCCCAAACTGACCTCTTCTGATAAAAGTGGGTATGTGTGTGTTCAAAGTTAAAGTATTTTTGAATTAATCAAAGGATGCAGTTTTAAAAACGAGTCAATGAATGTATTTTCAAAAAGGATTATCATCAGCTGCTCTTTGGGAAGCAGTGATGTATTGTGCTATCTGTCTCTCAGTGTTCTTTAAAACTTAAATGTAAAACAGTAACAGCATCAGTTCAGTACAACATACAACATGTCTAGAATGGTTTACTACACTTCTAAATGTTTTGCTTCTCTAAAAAAGTAAATGACACAGAAAAAAAACGTTTAATGAATGGCTAAGGAAAACATTAGTTTTCAGGATAACTGCTTCCACAACAGTACATCAATTTTCAGAACAACCCAATTAATAAAAACTTCAGCCTGAACTCGTCTTATGCCCAGTCAGGCACCTTTGTTTTCAGTCATATCCACTACTGGAAGGATTGTGTCAGACGAATGCCAATTTCGACAACCAGTGATAAAAAAAATAAATAAATCATCAGCTTACCTGCCTTTGTTATGCCACGGGCAGAGGGTTTATAGCAAATTATATACCACTTAATAACCATCCACTTCCAGCATTTCTTTTTTATTTAAAGGTACAGAGTTGCAACTTAAATCCTTTGTTGCAGGGCATATTAATTGAAGACATCTGAAGTTGTAAATTTTAGCTCCACCTCTGAAATCTCACATTATTTTATTTTGTTAAAAAGTGTCAAATTGGACTTGCTTTTTAATCCCTCTGTTCTCTTATATCTCCCCATTGCTAAATTCTGTTACCAAACACAAGTGAAGTCTGTCTGCTTTGTAATATCAAACAAAATGGACTGCAAATGGCATATGAAGAGTGTTTATATCTTGCCAGAAAGGACATGTTAACAAATCAAGAACTGTCTGTTAAGCTACTACAAAATATAAACAGAAGCAAATAGCATGTACATGTGTACCCCTAGAAATCTGTGAATACTTAACAACTATTGGTGTTTTACATGTCAGGACTGCATTTTTAGATTGTACAGAAATGCTACTATTTCAAAACTATATTGTAAAAACAATCCTAATTCCAAACTTTATTTGCTTTATAAAGTTTCTAGATTATTAATTTAAGAACAGCAAAACTACATACGTAAATAAATAAATACAATAAAATAACTTATTCATATAGCCATAGAAAGCCTCAATAAAAGGCCATATGAAATGGGACACTACAAAATAAGAAGATATAACTTCTAGCAGTTTGATTTCTGTTATCTGTTCAGTTTTTGGTACTGTATTTAGAGGTTTATATATATATATATATATATATATATATATATATATATATATATATAGAGGTTATAGAGAGTATATAACTGTACAGTCATCAGCATAGTATGGCAATGCTGGATGAAGTATGCAAGTCATTTATAAATGGATTGAACAGTAAGGGGCCTAGGACTGAACCTTGAGGTATGTGATGATATGGGCAAGTGCCAGCAGAACCAGCTGGAGTTTTGTAAAGAATGATATGTCCTGTGAATATCAAACTGAGTTGCACAGATGCATGTGCTGAAAATGCATTTGTTCATAGGTGTGTACTAGGGTAATGGCCCTGGAGCATTTACAAGCCTAGCCCATAGGATTACTATGGCATCATGCCACCCGACCTTAGTTCCTAGTGCCTCTGTTGAGTGAGGTTTGCTTGTATTAAAATGTATCAACAGTGCACCCTGCTGAAATGTAAAGAAATGCACACGTTTTACTGCAACTGAATTAAATGTAAATGTTTTAATAGAGGACACTGGGACAGCAAAGGTTAACTTTAAGAAACATAAGGGGAAATGTAAAGAAGCTGTTAAAGCATTAAAATGGCACCCCACAATGTTGAATGGAACTGGAGACAACAGGTCTGGCAAGAGCCTTTGTTCATTAGCTCAGTGAAAAGGGGAGAGGCCCCAGGCACAGCCATAAACATCTGGATATGCATTTTGGCCGTCTGTGCTAAATTCCTGTCTCAGCTTCAAAGGGGAATACTAGAATCAGGTGACCAAATGAGGTCACCCTGCCAGCTCTCTTGGAAATTATATTTTAGATATAAAACAGAAATCTCAGAGTACTGAGTATTCTATTTGGGAAAGCCTGACTAGAACGATCATCACCCACAGCATTTTGCTTGGCACTAGTAAGTAACTTAACTAGGGAGCAGTCAATTCTTTTAGATTAGTCAGGAATATACTGCAGCTTAGTTTAGAGAGTGTTTTTCTTCATTTGTATGACTCTATCAATCAATGTCAATTTCAATATTTTCTGTGATTTGAACTCTGTGGTTTACTGTAAATATATATTCAATATTTTCATGTTGTTTATTATTAAATATATTTAAAACTTTTATTGTGGCTGGCCCTTGTAGAAAATAACCTTTGAGAGAACTTACACTTATCTGGTGACACTTGTTTGTGCTACTCCAGGAGGCCTAGCTATCTTGGTGAACTACTGTCATTTGTATTACTATTAATATTACACATACAATTGGACACCCTTGTTAAGGGCATTAGAATAGCTGATTGTGGAATTCGACACCCTTGTTAAGGGCATTAGAAAAGATGATTGTGGAGTGTCTGGTGGTTTTGATAACTACCTTATAGTCTGGGCAGAAGGGGGCAGAGCTAGCAAACCTGTATGGTGTGTGTGTGTGTGTGTGTGTGTGTGTGTGTGTGTGTGTGTGTGTGTGTGGTGTGTGGTGTGCGTGTGTGTGTGTGTGCAAACCAAATCTCTCAGTGTGTGCATGTCAGCTAATTGGGGCAGGATGCAAAGCACTGGGTTTACAGAGAGGGTGCTGGAGGACTTGGCTTGGAGATTTGGCTGAGGATCTAACCCTACAAACATACCAGTGGGGAGTCTTGTTGGGGACCTGGAGGAGACAGATATAGAGACATCCAGACCCCGGGCTGAGTGTGTTCCCTGTGTGCCCTTGATGCAGGGAGGTCTGCATCTGGAAATACTAAGTATATCCGTTTGTATTCCAAGTACACATCCCTCTCCAGTGTCAGTGCTGAGGATTCTGGCTCCTTGATTACTGGCCCAGCATGGGGATGACACATATTGGTGGTATCACAAGGTACACTAAGGGACATGGCTAAGGAGGAGGAGGAATAGTTGCATTGTCCCATTTAACAGCCCATTGCCTATTGGTGAAATAGCTGTGGAACCAAAGGAGGGTAGAGTCAATGATGAAAGCTTGAGTTGGAGTTTTTGTTGACTGAACGTATCTTAGCCCTTTTATAAGAATAGGAAGACAGTTGATGTAAGGTTATCAGAATTTCTATTCTGGTTAACTGTACTGATGAAACTGAGTAAACTGTAGTGATACTGTGATGGGGTCTGAAACTATGTTAAGTTGGAGACAGGAGACTGTGTTGCAAAATGAATTTAAGAAACTAGGAGTGAATACACTTTTCCAGGAGTTTTTTTAAAGAAGTGAAAAAATAGCAATAGGTCTGTAGTTGGAGAGGTTAGTGGAGGGGCCACCCATATGCAAAGGTATGATGAAGAATGGTTTCCACAGTTGTGGGACATAGCTTTTATTTATTGAGCAGCTTATTAGGATGGATGCTGGGTATGCTATTGCATCCACAACAACATTAGTGTATTCTGGTGGGAGTTGATCAGGAGCTACAGTGGTGGGTATTTTACTTCTTGGAGTTTTTTGATAACCGAAGTGGAGACCGACTTAAGGGAGAAAATGTTAACTATGTTAGTTGTTTGGGTTGGTGGAGCTACGTTGATGGTTTTAGTAGTTTTGATTAGGGAGGCTTCCATTTGAATAAACTGAGAGTTGAAATTTGAGACAATCTTTTTCATTTTGGTTTCAGGTGGTTGGAGTAGGTTGTGTGATTTTGCCTGCTTTGAGTATGCTTTAACTGATGCCCAAAAAGTTTTTGGATTTGACATATGTTGTCTTAGAGTTTGGTATAAAAGTATTTTAGGTCTAGGCTACTGCTATACTTAACCAGATTTTTTAGTGTTGAGTTCTTGCAAAATGGAGGTTATTGTACTTTACAGATAACGTTTCCAAGTTTTACCTCTTTCTTTCATTAGAATTATTTTTTTTTATTTTTGCAAAGCCAAGGAGCAAGGTTGGTTTTGATTATTTGTTCAAACTGGAGTCAACCTGTTGAGTATGTTTAACAATGTATTGCTGAATTCAGAGACTGTATCATCCAAGCGACAATATTTGAGTATATTCCAGTTTTAGTGCTCCAGAATATTGACATATATTATACTGGTGTTTTAACAGTATGGGTTTGATGCGTAATTATACAGGTGGGAAGGTGATTACTTAAAATGTTTTGTAATGTCCCACAGGATGAATGTTTTTCTGGTCGTGATGCAAGTATCCAATCCAAAGTAGTTTCATTTGAAGTATGTTGGTTATATCTTGTAGGGGAATTAATTAGTTGAATAAAGTCATACAGCTGAATGTTTTTTTTTTGGGTTGTCAGAGTTTAAGGTAGTCCAATCAATGGTAACACTGTCTAGGATTACAGTTTCCTGATATATGTTGGAGGACATCCATTACACAATGTCCTCTAGGGTAGATAAGTTGTTTCCTGGGAGAATATGCAAACCTTCTATAACTATTCTTTGCGGGAGTTGAGTTTGAGGGATGTTATTAGCAATATCAAACATAGTATGTCTATTTAGTTGGGGGGGGGGGCTAATTCAAATGTGTTTTTGCAAATTATGGCTATCCCTCTTACTTTTTGTTTTTCTTTTTCTGTCTAGTCTGAGAATACTGAAACCTGGTGGTAGGTTTTCTTCATTTTTATTTCTTGCTTCAGTCAGCTTTTGGCTACAACTAGGATATCTGGAGACTGCTGGAGTAGCCAGGCATACACTTCTGGGAGCTTGTTACAGATACTTCTTAGATTGGTATGAAATACTCTAAAGCCTATGTGATTGCATAGAGTGTAATTTAGGGATGAAGTACTCAAGATCTAGAGTCTAACAGCTTGAATGGGTCTAGGATTGGGGGTGGATGTTACCTCCAAGTTTTAATATTATAGAAATAGAGTGAGAAGAGTACAGCCATTTATATCTATTTATTTTAATGTTAAGTTTGACAGAAAGGGGATTCATCCAGGTCTACGTTATTTTGAAACAGTCTATGAGGGACGAGTGGTAGAGATGTGCAGAGATGGGCAAGATGAAGACCGTTGTTTAATGTTTACCACTGGATGATTATTCTTGGGAAGAAAACTAGCTATATGTGAATCACTGCAATGAACTATAATAGATTGACTGGATAAGTGCTGGAATGAAAACTCTTCATTTACCTTAGCAAGCTTCTTGTCAAGGTAAAAGTTCCACCTGTATGTGGGCCTGGGTACTGTAAGCTGTACCAGGTGGGAGGCTAGACTACCTGAAGTACTGAGTTCAGGTTTTAGGAATAGGGACAGGGTTTTAGGAATAGGGACAGAAAACCCGGGACCACACAAACATGTACCACTCAGTATAGTAGGAGCCATCGCACAAACTCCTGAGACAATGGCTCTCAATATTGTGTTGTCAAAAACAAATTTAATTCCCTGGTGGGCAACTAGCCCTCCAGACCTGTCCCTCAACTTGCATGGCGAGAATGCATATGTAACAGCCATGCCTCTCTAAATATAGAGCTCCTGCCCTGGATAGCCTCATGGCCATGCAGCTCCACCAGTATGTTTGACTTGTCTCCCTGCCAGCAATACAGATCGGACATACAGGTGTTGCTGCTGTGCCAAGACAGCATTAGTTTTGTTGAGTACTTGGGTAAGTTTGGGCTATGCTCATAATACGTAATCAGATTTATTAACAAAGAATGTTGCAGAATTTCAGTACCTATTCCTAGCATAGCAAAATTCCCATTAACTCAATGCTTAGGAGTAGTGAACTACACACTCTTTGCCTCCTCTTGTGACATCATTAGGTGTCACCAGATGACACAGAATCAGGAAGTTTGTGGACAGCTGCACAGCATACAGTAAATACAAACACAAGGTTTTTAAATTTAATAAATATAGGTGTACTGATGTTACTAAAATAAAAACAACATACTTTTAAATTAGAAAGCTCAATTTATATGACTAGAGCATAATTACAGCAAAAACAATATGGACTACCTTTTACAGCCACCTCAAAGAAGAGACCATATCCCTTCAAGCTTTACCCAACAAAATTTGTCACTTCATAACTATCTGCCCTAGGAATGAACACTACCTCCTAAGATTAGAAAAGGCCAAATTGCTGCTAGTGGAATAGAAAGCTGACCCATTACTTGACTCCTTGCTATTCAGATTGCTTCATCAGTACAGTGTCACTCCCCCCTTATGCTTATTAGACCCCCCCAGAAACACACACACGTACAATATCTCCATAACCATTCCCAATCTGGTTGAAGACTACAAAACCCCACGACAAAACTTCAATATACCAAGCACAGCTTTTCTCTTCTAGTACCAGTACCTAGGCAAGGGCTCCCTCCCTGCTTATAAAGCCTTTCCAACAACTCTAAATTTACACCTCAGTTCAAAATACACCTGCTTGAACAAAGCCAATGCCAATGCAAATGCATTAATTACCTCAGTCCACACCACTTAACTCCAACATCTCACTATACTGATTCACTCTCTTGCTTTTTTAAATCACCAAGTTATCTCTAGCCTGCAACCTATTGATAAGATACAATGCAGTTATTCTGGTATTTTCTTTTGTTGATTTACATTTTCTGTAGATTCCTGTGAAAAGAAGTCCATCCACACACACACACACACACTCTCCCTTTACTCACTAGCTTATCTCAAGCTTGGAACTGTCCATACAATGCAGTTGCTCTGGTTTATTCTTTTTGTTCACATACTATTTCTGTAGATTTAATGCAGCTGCTCTATTTTGTACTCATCTACATATGCTCATCTACCTGAGCTGAGCCTAAAATTGGTCAGTATTAATCAATGTACTACCCCAATAAGCACTAAATAAATATGCTTTCATGTTTTTACATTACTTTTATTATTTCTGCAATGTTGCATTATTTTAATTTCGTATTATATTTTATGCTCTCACTGGCAATTGACAAGGTTATTTTTGTTAACTTGATGTTGTAAAGTGATTTTTTTGCTGTCTCAATGCAACCCAAGCTGGGCATGAAATTGGTGAATGTTGATAATTCCCTATCCAGGTAAACAAATGTAAATAGATAACTAGAAAACAAATATACTCACAATACTTCAAACAATTTTGGCAAAGCCTTCTGCAAGGAACAAAAAACGAAACCAATAACCTTAGACACAGGTATTCAAATGCAATAACCTAAGAAGAAACTTCTTGGTTGCAACCATAACTATCCAACCACACACTCATCACAACACACTGTCCCGCAACTCTCACTCCAACCCATCTGATCCCACATCACTAAACAATATCTTCCATTTCATCCCTATATCTCTACATAATATCAACTTCAGGAGGCTCTAAGCTGTTAGGGTCATTCCGCCTGAGTGGACAGTTGTCACGATCAGTACTCAAACAGCTACTTCAGGCTTGTTCAATCCAACAACCTCTGCCTCCCGAGTAACTTATGTGACCTACAAAATACACCCTTTCAAATAACAACTCCATGCACCCTAAGTTGTTAAAAAATTAGGTGCATATATCACTAAACCACTCTCCTTCAACTATAAATGTAATTTTGTACACTGGCTTAATCCCACAATTTGACAAAATCTATACTAATCACCACCTTCCCAAAAGGAAATAACCATTATAGCTCATCCACTACTGTCAACTGCAAAGCTGCCTCTTCTTAGTAAAATGTTTGAAAACTAATTTACAATTAAAATGTAACATTTATTCAATTTAACAAGATCCTAACAAATGTCCAATCTGGTTTCTGTTTAGCATTTCATAATTTCACTGCACACAATACTCAGCAACAGATTATGTCTTTCTTAACTTTAAATATAAACAAAGGTGAACTAACAGCTGCAGCATTTGGACATCTGTGCAGAGCTTGTGATATAGCAGGTCATGATTTAGTGCTACTAAAACCAGAATCAATTGGCTTAGTTTCCACTGATGTATCATGGTTCAAACTTACCAAAGAAACATATACAAGTAAATGTTAAAAAGTTTTATCCCAAAGGCTCCATCTGTCCATCAGGCAACCCAAGTGGTTCAAGTTTGTGGCCCATCCAGGTCTCAGTATTGAAAAACTTCTAGCAGACCTCACACTTCAAGAAGATAAAGATTATTCCTTCTGAAAATGAAACTTGCATCAGGGCCTAATATCAATGACCTGAAAGGCAACTACACTTCATTTTACTCAACTCTCAGTATTTATGCCCACAAACTAATACTCAACTACTTCTCTTTTAAACCCATACAAACCTCTTATATCAAAAAAACTCCTATCAAAACTAAAACCAACCTATCTAGCAACTGATCAACTCCCTAATGACGTCTTAAAAATTGCTGCAAGCTCCATCGCCTATCCCATATTTATCCTAATCAATCGTTCCATCGCAGAACAATATGCCCCCATACTATGGAAAATATCCCATATAATCCCCCTTCACAAGGTGGAAAATATCCTATATAATCCCCCTCCACAAGGGAGGCCCATCTAAATATCTCTCTAATTATCGGCCCATTGCCATTCTCTCACCCCTAGCCAAAATCTAAGAGAAATATATCCGTAAGTAGCTCCTAGACCACCTCACTACAAATAACCTCTTATCTAGTTCACAGCACGGCTTCCGTCCAAAACACAGTACCTCCACACCCTCATAAGTTTCACTAACTACATCAATCTCCTCAAAAACAATGGACAACCAGTCTCTACTATATTTCTTGATATGTCCAAAACTTTTGATACGGTATCCTACCAACTACGACTGAACATACTAGCCTCCTTCAACCTCAACTCTGCAGCTCTCAACTGGTTCTTTAGCTACCTTACTAATCAGCAACAGGCAACTAAATTGGATAATAAACTCTCCACACTCCTCCCAGTCTCTGTTGGAGTTCCTCAGGTTTCCATCCTTAGCCCTCTCCTTTTTATTATATTCACAAATAGTCTAAACACTGCCACTAAATCTGCTTCTATTATTCAATATGCTGACGACGCTACTCTTATATGCTCTGCTCCCACACCCCAAGAACTCCAAGATAAACTGCAAAAGTGGTTTCTAGATATTGAAAATTATCTAAGTGAACTTCAACTCATCCTAAACCCAAAACAAAATTAATGATCTTCTCTAACAGGAAATCCAAAGCAAAACCACCACCTCTCTCCATCTACTCCACTAATGGCACTATAATAGAACCAGTTAACCAAACAAAACTACTTGGTGTCACGATACACAACAACCTAACATTCAATAAACACACATTACTCACAATAAAGAAAGTTCACATCAAATTGGTGCTCTATATAGGGCCAAACCTTACCTTACTCAAAATGCCAGACTAGCCATAGCCAGATCCCATCTCCTATCCGCGCTTCTATACTGTTCTCAACTTTTCACTAACCTGCACAAGTCTGATTTACATCTACTTAATTCCTGCTACAACAAAATAGCAAAACTTGCTGCTAATATACCCAACAGGACCCATCATTGCCTTGCTCTTCAAAAACTATACTGGCTTGAACTTCCTAATCTGTTATCGCTCAATCACCTCACCACTGCCCACTGTATTATCCACAAACCTGAAAACTGCCCTGCACTTTCCAACCTAACTAAATATCAACCATAGGACCCTTAGATCATCAGATAAACTTATACTCAAGGTTACAAAGTCCCATAATTACTTCAGTGACTCTCTCGTCTCCTTCAAAGCAGCCAAACAGTAGAACCTATTACCCCAGAATATCTTAAAAAACACAGATCATCATAGCTTCAAAAAACGCCTAAAGGAATACTTTACTCAACAATGGCTATGCTTCTGTAATACTCCTGGCTAGTTTCTCATGCCTTCAATCAAATGTTTTCTATTTTGCTATCTTCTTGTCTTACTTCTACCAAATGAAAATGTCACAATGGTTTTTAGTTATATATCTAATGAGTTTCATATTACTGTCTGTAATAAGGCTTAAGAAATGTAATGTTTTCTGTTTTACATTCACCTTTTTGTAAATTGTGATTGTTAGCAACTGTCAAAACTTTTTTGTATATTCTTTGTAAATCTTTTAACATTTTTTGTAATCTTTTTGTACTATTGTTATGGAGCTTATCTCCCCGGGTCTCCGCTGAAAACGGGCTACTTGGCCAGCCAGACTCTACCTAGTTAAAAAATGTAAAATAAAATAAATTAATTACTAAAATGATTAAGTTTACTGCAAACAATCAGAATGAAATGACTTCTGGAACAACAAAAATTACCACAATACAAAAATGTAAATTCTAAGAGCACATAACTTTATCAAAATATAATTTTCATACATCATGCAGAAGCAACTAACAATAAGGTCTTTAATAACCTAAAAATTATACATGTACACATGTTCCCTTGCCACCTTACCCATAATGCATTAAAGGCTACAGTAAACATATGTTACTACCAAAACCCGAATACGTGCGTCCCATTACAACAATAGTTCCACTACCAAATAACTCCTAGAAGCTTAATATAAACTATATCATTTCATAAATTTCTCTAATCAGCACACCCATCACTGCTACCTACTGATTAATGCAAACGTCTTAGCCATAACAGAAAGGGACAGTAGGGACCTTACTTTTTGGACTCTTCACTGTACAATCTCATTAACAATCACGTCTTTCCACCATTAGAAAAGAAACATAGGATAACTAAAATATACCATCCAAAATGAAGCCAAAACTACGCACTTAAAACCTATCACAACCTAAATTTGCCATTAAGATCAAAGAATGATCCTATCCCCAAATTGGGCCTGTGCAACCAAATTTCATCTCTAGTAACATAAGTAATCAACCAGCAAAGACTATCCACATCCAAAAATACCTACCTGACAGGCTTCAATCTAATGTTAAACGTACTTCCTTCTGTCAACAAAAAAAAAAAAAAAAAAAAAAACGTGAAATGGCTTATTACTTATGGTGTAGTCGCTTTTCACACAACATTCATGTACCACCTTTTCTAATCCATTCACTTTATTGCACTCTAAGGTATTTGTCCTTTCTCTCAGGTACTACAACTTACACTTGCAACTAACCTATAACTTCATCTATTTTCTGTACTACTCTGAACTATATATAAATACATAAACACAAGAGCGCATGCGCATACACGCACGCACACACACACACACACACACACACACACACACACACACACACACACACACACACACAGTGGATATAAAAAGTGTACACACCCCTGTTAAAATGCCAGGTTTTTGTGATATAAAAAAATGAGACCACAATACATCATTTCAAAATTTTTCCCACCTTTAATGTGACCTACAACCTGTACAAGTCAATTGAAAAACAAACAAATTTGTAAGGGGAAAAATATAAAAAATAAAAAACATACAATAAGCTGGTTGTGTAAGTCTGCACACCCTTAAACTAATACTTTGTTGAAGCACCTTCTGATTTAATTACAGCATTCAGTCTTCTTGGGTAGGAGTCTATCAACATGGCACATCTTGACTTGGCAATATTTGCCCAATCTTCCTTGCAAAAGCGCTCCAAATTTGTCTGATTGTGAGGGCATCTCTTGTACACAGCTTTCTTCAGGTCACCCCACAAATTTTCTATTGGATTTAGGTCTGGGATCTAGCTGGGCCATTCCAAAACTTTAATTTTCTTCTGGTGAAGCCATTCTTTTGTTGATATGGATGTATGCTTGGGGCCATTAACGTATTGAAAGGTGAAAGTCCTCTTCATCTTCAGCTTTCCAGCAGCCACCCGAAGGTTTTGGGCCAAAAGTGACTGGTATTTGGTACTGTCCATAATTCCCACCACCTTGACTAAAGCCCCAGTTCCAGCTAAAGAAAAGCAACCCCAAAGCATGATACTGCCACCACCATGCTTCATCGTGGGGATGGTGTTCTTTTAGTGATGCGAAGTGTTGTTTTTGCGCCAAATGTACCTTTTGGAATTGTGGCCAAAAAGTTAAACCTTAGTCTAATCAGACCAGTACACATTTTCTCACATGTTTTTGGGAGACTTGATGTATTGTTTTGCAAACTTTAGCTGGGCCTGGATGTATTTCTGTGTAAGAAAAGGCTTCCATCTTGCAACCTTACCCCATAGTCCAGACATATGCAGAATACGTAGGATTGTTGTTACATGCAGTACACAACCAATACTTACCAGAAATTCCTGCAGCTCCTTCAGTGCTGCTGTAGGTCTCTTGGCAGCCTCCCTGACCAGTTTTCGTCTTGTCTTTTCATCAATTTTAGAAGGACGTCCAGTTCTTTACAACGTCACTGTTGTCCCATATTTTCTCCACTTTTTGATGACTGTCTTCGCTCTGTTTCATGGTACATCCAATGGTTTGGAAATTCTTTTGTACCCGCCTCCTGACTGATACCTTTCAACAATGAGATCCCTTTGATGCTTTGTAAGCTCTCTGTGAACCATGGCTTTTGCTGTAGCAGACATCTGAGTAAATGTCAGGAAAATCCTACTAGGACAGCTGAACTTTATTTGGGGTTAATCAGAGTCTCTTTAATTGATGGCAGGTGTGTACTCAAGAAGACTGAATTCTGTAATTAAATCAAAAGGTGCTTCAACAAAGTATTAGTTTAAGGGTGTGCACACTTATGCAACCAGCTCATTGTATTGATTTTTTATATTTTTTCACCTAACAGATTTGTTTTTCAATTGAATTGTACAAGTTATAGGTCACATTAGAGGTGGGAAAAGTTTTGAAATTATTTATTGTGGTCTCATTTTTTGTATCACAAAAACCTGGCATTTCAATAGGTGTACACACTTTTTATACCCACTATATAAATATATATGTGTATAAATATATAAGTGTGTGTGTTGTGTGTGTGTGTGTGTGTGTGTGTGTATATATATATATATATATATATATATATATATATATATATATATAAAATTCCAAAATAGAGTAAAGCAATACTCAGCAGTATAAATGTCACCCAGTCAACGAATAAGTGCAACAAATAATCCAAGTAAAAAGGCTGGGAGACAACCAGAGCTAACATCAAATCTTATAACAGTATACAACAAGATTAATTAATTAATTAATTATTAAATAATTAATAAAGTGCTTAATTAAGCACTTTATTAATTATTTATATACGCTTTTTATACATTATTTTAGCATAAATTGATGTGGAGTTATATACATAAACATGTATTTAAATGTATTATTTTTGATGTGATGCAAAATGCTGAGAATAGTTAGGAATTTTTTTGTGTTAAGATGCAATGGTTATTTCTATGTTATTTAGCATGCTATAGTTTGGCCGCTATGTATCAGTATATATACTCATGACATCTAAGTATTTGAACACTATTTGGTTGTTTAGGCAGACTTGTAATACTAGGATCTGCCAGTGGTGACTCCTATTGCAAATACACATCACAGTTGTTGAAATTTTTATTAATTGTTATTTTTAACATTAGTATATAATTTATGTAATAGTAGTAATTAAAATTCTAATCTTGTATGCTTTTTAGCTATAAGGTATAGATAGCATATATAGCATTGATTTACGTAGCTACTTTCTGGTTGTTGTATACTGTTTTTTTAAAAAACGATCAGAATGGCTAATTGGGGTATCTACGTCATTAATTAGCATTTATAAAGGTGATTAATTGAATATTTGAATTTTAACAGTCTGAAGAAGCTACGGCGAAAGCGCTTACTGTTTGTGTATGTTCTCTATTAAACATTTTTTCGTATATTTCCTTGCAGCCAGTGAATATATTCTTTGGACAGTTATAAGATTTGATGTTAGCTCTGGTTGTCTCCCAGCCTTTTTACTTGGATTATATATATATATATATATATATATATATATATATATATATATATATATATATGGGTCTATATTAGAACATCGAAAGTTTAATGGTTCGAAAAACTAAAGGTCGACCTTTAATGATTGAACCATTAAACTTTTGAATGTTCACAAAAAATACATTAAAAAAAAAGGAAATCTAAAGGGTGTAGGCAGGGGGGCAAGCCCACCTGCGCCCCCCCACACCAACCGCTACTTAAATATACCAACTCCGAGACCGCACTACATTTAAGTAAACAGAAATCTCCCCTTATGGAGATTTTCGTTTACCTCTTCGATGTTCTGCACTTTCGCTATTCTCGTGTCGACAATGTCAGATTCGATATTGTCGGCATTCGAAAATATAACAGGTAACCATATATCTATACACACACACACACACACACACACACACACACACACACACACACACACATATCCAATCTCTCTTCCCAATCTTTTCTAACCTCCTCTGATTGATTTCTATAGTTATTGTGGAATATTTCATATGCTCTACTAATTATCCCTTTTCTAATGGCAACTTCTGTTCTAGATTCAGCTAAAACCTCTACCGGGGCAAGTTTTTCATTTAGGATCCTCCAATTCCTTTCTCTTTGCCTACACTCTGATATCAATCCATGATAGGGAAGGCAGTCTGTAGCCTGCAGTCCAAATGGCTACGTAGGCTCCTTCCATTCTATTACCTTTCACTTTCTAATTATTTGTTACAAATACTTGGTTCCTTTGCCAGATTTCTCTAGTAAATTCTAATTCCCTCTTGCCAATTTTCTGTACCCCGAATTGCAGTCATCCCTTTCTGCAAAATCTCCTTTCTCCATTCTCGTGCTGGCTTAGTTCTTGGTATATGTTCTACTACTTTATGAATCTAACATTCTGTAAAGCTGTTGTTACACTCCTTAAGGATATGCATCCAAATTCCAAATTCCCACTCTCTCCTTATTTCTTCAACTTCTCCCAGATTCTTCGTCATCATCCCTTTTCACATCGAATTATAGTGCTCTGCTTGTGTTATGTATATGAGCCTTAACTGTGTAGCTCTAAAATATCCCTTCAAATCAGCTAACCTTAAACCACCCTGTTCTACCGGAACAATCAGCTTATCTCACTTGACCCTTGCCCTCTTCCCCTCCCAGATAAAATCCTTCAACTCTTTATTAAATTACTATCCACAACTTCTCCTATAAAATTAATGGGACTAAGACATTTTTACAGCTTACATCTTGCTATCCATATCCATAAACATTAGCTTCCAGTTTCTCAGTTTTTGCATCACCTTTTCTTTAGTCTCGTTCCTCATATCTTTAGCTATGATAACTAAATCTGTTTTAACCTATACTCAGGAATATCTCATTTTATCGTGTCCCCATAAATATGAGTCTTGCTGACCAATTCACATGTGGGTAAATAGTGTACAGCTTTAGCCTTTGTTTTGACTTCATTAATTTTTTATCCCAAAATAAGGCATGAAATTGTTTCAGAATGTCTCACAACACTTAGATGTCCTTTTCTGGTTTTATCACATACAAAATGTCATCTGAAAATACAGCCAACTTGTCTTGATTACCATACCAATTATATCCTTGAATATGAATCACTTATTTTCTTTGCTAGTGGCACTACATATAACGCATATAACAAAGGTGGGAAGAGGATACCCCTGCCTGGTTCCTTTGTTCAGACACACCTGATCAGACAGGAACCCTGCTACTTTAATTTTTGCCCCTGATCCCTCATATATCCTTCTAATTAAACTTATTATTAAATCAGGGAATGCAAATGTTTCCGTTGCCCTACTCATAGAATCCCAGCCTACTCTGTCGAATGCTTTCTCTGCATTAAGACCCACCAACAGTAGTGGCATTTTCTTACATTCCGCTTCCCTCTAGATCATCATTGTTCTATTAATGTTGTCAAATCTTTGCCTCCCCTCCAAAAAACCACACTAGGCCATATATGGCAATTTTTACAACACCTTTGCCATTCTTTTAGCTACTGTAGACGTAAACACTTTATAATCATAATTTGAAATTTAAATGGGCCTATATGAAGATGGGTCTGGTGGGACATTACAGCCTTTAGGTATTACAGACACAACAGCTTTCTTTCAGGATGTTGGTAATTCATCCTCTCCTTTTAAAATACAATTAAACAAACCCTTCCAGGTTTCTCATCAAAAGGGGTGATCTGTGTCTGATTTACAAGGCAGTCTCTAACCTAGCCATGATGGAAATGCTGCACATTCACAAAACTAACTGCATGAGGGTTACCCGTTACAAAGATGTAAACCTGATATCTGACATGGACAGATCATGCTGGAGAGACAGATATGTCTCCCAGAGATTGCCGCTCCACTGGAATAGGCTTCCTATTCACCTGAAGCAGAGCCCTTTACTTACCATCTTCAAGTGCAATCTGGACTGATGGATGGGAAATCACAGATTTATTTCTGGGGTGGTGACCATGCCCTTTATGGACAGAGGCAGTCTGTAAAAATAGTCAAATCCCCACTTGCTGACCCTTGTTACCTTCCCCAGGGATAAAAAATTGGGTAAATCTGGCCAGGCTTGTAAAGGCTCTTGAGATGTTAGCCTAGTAACCTCCTATGAACCTATATACTGGAAAATGCTGTTCATTGTCCCAGAACAAAAAACACAGATTGTGGTTTCACCCAAAACATGGCCTCAACATCCAGATTCAAAAATGTTCCATAAAATCATCAGTGCAAGTAATGCATTAACAAGCATTAAAATATTATTGAAATGATGTATTAATAAAGTAAACGTTTAAAGTCCTGAATAGACAAATAATATAAATACCTATCAAAATGTAATAAAAAAATTCCATAAATAATACAATATGCTGTTTAGTAATAAATGCAATCACCAACACCTGAGTAAAGAGTATAATGCCTAAAATCAATAATAAAATTGTGACAGCCAATGATAAATAAGATATTACACTCGTAACAAAATTATAACACCCACGGTGGTGGTGCTGCAGTAGTGTTGTCGCCTCACAGTAAGACGCTGTCTGGTTCGATTCTCAGCTAGAGCATCTTCTGCGTGGAGACATGCGTGAATGGGCGTACCTTTATTGAAGGTTGTGCATCAGGCCTGGCAAGCCGGTACGTAAAATCCACTGCCAATCATTAGTGGACCGGAGTTCCGCTGTGGCGAACCCTAACCGGGAAAAGCCGAGGGACACAAACAAACAAACTCGTAACAAAATTATAACATTTTATTTAGTCCAGAGCTACTTAGTGCACTCAGATTGATAATCTGATGTTTTGTTTTTTTTATTCAAAAGTATTGGTTATAAACTATGAACATACACATCCTCAGATATGTATGCCCACAGATTTCTGGAATTCATCAATACAAACTCTATGGACCAGTTAGTCTAAACCTCAACCAGACACAATAAAATCCTGGATTTCATCCTTACCAGTATGGGGCAGCTTTACTCCACACCACTTCCAACTCCCCCCAGTCTGATATGGGGCAGCTTTGCTCCACACCACTTGCAACTACCCCTGGTCATATCAGACTGCAAGTCAATCACATTCATTGTAAGACAGAAGTATCTTCCAATATCTTGATATTCCGAGATTATGCAAAGGCTAATCTAAAACGAATGATGACATGGCTAAATTCAAAACCTCCATTCCATCTTGATCACCCTATTGCTTATGTGGAATCTTTCAGTATGACATTTTATACACATACAATTAGCTGCATAGATGCATCTGTCCCCTTCAGAAATAAATACAATGCCAAATTTAAAAATAAACTGTTATGGTGGAGCCCAAATATAAACAGACTCTATAAAAATATTGTACACAAAATTAAGTCTAACCTCTAATTATCAAGATGCCAAAAGCACTCTTGCTAAATTAATCAAGGAACTGGACCCTAATGAAATCAACCATAGATATGAGGTAAAAACAGCCAAACAGGCAAAGGATAAATACAAAGCTGTCTTTCGTTATGTCAAAAATTTCAGAAACAATGCCTAGCACTGTGCAGTGCTAATAGCAAATTATATCACAAATATAGAGGACATAAAACATCTACTTGCAGACAAATTTAGCTTAAATGTCATACTCCCCTCCAATATTTATAAATCACATACCCACACATACAGCCCCAATTCAAATCTCCCATGAACAAGTTCTCAAAGAGCTATCTAAAACCAAGAATACTATGTCTACGGGGCCGGATAACATACCAAGCTTCCTACCGGTCTGCTTGAAACAAGACTTTGTCTAATGCTCTACAGAAGATATTCAATATTGACCTCAAAAGAAGCTTTGTGTCACATGAATGGACCTCAACACAGGTTCATAGGTAAGTACTAGGCTAGCTGCCCTTCAAGACCATTTTAAACCTAGCCAATTTCCCCTTTTTATGCTCAAATTAACCTATCCCATTTGGTTAGAGTGGCCTTACCTATCCCATGGTTGATAATTATAAATTACCCACAATTAGAATAACTGAAATCATACTACAGATGATTTGCAGGGACACAAGCATGGGTTAAAGTATTTAGGAGCTGCTTTTGTCCATTAGTACTACAGGGGAGCAGTACTAGGGTAAAGGTTTTGAAGTCTCAAGATGCCAATCTTGATGCAACAGGTACTGGACCAAAATTGTTATCCTGTGTTGATATATTTGCACAGATATCAACACTCATTGGAGAGATGAGATCTCATGTTTGGCATTTAAAATTATTTAAAATTTATAACTTAAAATACATATCCCCTAGGGGTCTCCAGGTTCGTATTCAACCCTTGTTAAGGGAATGGATGATGTATTGATTGGTGAATGGCAGGAAGCCCAACAATTAGCGTCCATTTCTTTTGTAAAGATTTTGTTACTTTTTTATGAACACAAAATTAGTTGTTTGGTTAATAAAATCTCTGAATTATGTGAGATGGTTTTAAACCTTTTGAAAAACAAGTACATCAAGAATAATTTGTTCAACTTTCCAAGGATCTTATGGCAGATGAGAAGGAATTGAAATCACACATGGTCAAAAAATTTCAAAGGGACTCTAAAGACTATGTACATGGTAAACAATTTAATACCCAAAAGTCAGTTAAATTCTCTACTAGCAGGGACCAATCTTCAGTTCCGGCCAAACGGAAAAGGAAAAAAATCTATAAAGCGGAATGAGAATGTTTCAGAAACTTCAGCTGAGGAATTTTCTTCTGCTACATATACCAAAGCAGGAACACCATCAGTATCTCCAACTGCTAAAAAGAAGAATGTTACCCCTTTAGAAGCTGTACAAGGGCTGGACGTAAACATCACATATGGGGTATCCACATTGGAGACACTGTTACAACTTATGCTGCCCTAATAGTATCCATTCAGAATGTCCTTAATATGTCCTCTATAAAAATATCTAATGTGGAACTGGATTTACTGGATAAAGGTTTGGGTTTTATACCTAATCATTTGGTGTCTAAGGAAGTTTTTGCTCAAGATGTTATTTCATTTTGTAGATTATTAAATCTCAAATTGTTTTTTCAAGATCACAGATTATCTGTTGAACAAGATGTTCCTGATTTTAGGTTCAAATCATCTACTTTTGCACCTTCTGCTAATAAAAATGTGCTTATTTTTCAACAACAAATCCTCAGATATTTACATTTTATGCATAATTCTCACAGATATATTATTATTAATTGTCAAGGGAACAACATGAAGCTATGAGGAATTTGAGTCAAAATAAGCAGTTATTGATTAGTACAGCAGATAAGAGAGTATTGGTGGTAGTTTTGGATTGGGTAACATATTATGCTGAGGCCCAGAAACAATTGGATCACAGTTTTTATCAAACAATGTATTTGGATCCCACACCCAAATTCAAATCTGATATTGTTAAATTCTTACAGCTTGTATGTGAAGAGGGAATAATTTCCAAAGAGGTTATCATTTGATGGTACAAAATTTAGGGAAAAAATATTTTTACATTGTTGCCCAAGACTCATAAATAAAGATCTTTACCAACCTCCATGTAGACTGGAAGTCTCAGGGAAAGGACCATTAATACAGCCATTGTTCGCTTACCTTACCCAATATTTGAAACCATTATTAGGGCAAGTACGGGCCCATATACAAGATATCACGGAATTTTTCAATATTATAAAAGATATGCAACTTGAAAAGGGATGGTAGTTACGTACCTTAGATGTATCTGCCCTCTATACCAATATTCCCCATTCAGATGGGCTGATGGCCTTAGCATTTTGCTTAAATCGGGCCTGTACATACACCCTAGGTTTAATGCTTTTTTACTTTGCCTTATTGAACATCTGTTAACAAAAAAATGTGTTTTATATTAAAGATGAATGTTATTTACAAATTAAAGGGGCAGCAATGGGGGCATCTTTTGCCCCCATTTATGCTGATTTGCTTATGAGGTATATTGAGGAAAAGATCATCTATGATGACAGTCATAATATTTTTTTTGGATTCCATGGATATTTGGTGCAGATATCTTGATGACTGTTAGCTAGTTTGGAGATTGGATTCTACCTATTTACAAGACTTTGCTGAGCATCTGAATGAAAATAAGTGAGGAATTCATTTTACAGTGAATTTTGATCCCTTGCATATTACTTTTTTGGATGTTCAGATTAATATTCAGGAGGATGGGACTTTGTCTAATATGGTCTTTAGAAAACATCCCCAATATAATACCGATTTACATGCCACAAGATGCCATCCAAGACATTTTATACATAATATTCCAAAGTCCCAGGTTCTTAGACTTCTGAGGATTTGTTCCTCTGGGAATGGGTTGGAAAAACAAGGAGATGGTGGATAGGTTTTGTACTACTTATTTATTTAACATTTATTAACCAGGAAAGTCTGACTTGGAATAAGCCAATTTTCAGCGGAGGCCCAGTTAGAAATGCTCCAGGTGCATGTCTTTGAAATAGGGGGTTATAAGCATTCTAATGTTGTTGGGGCAATAAGATCTGTCGGTGGTACTAATAAATCATAGTTATTACCAAATAAAGCCAGACAGTCTCAGAGATGTCAGCTTAGATTTACAACTAGTTTTGGAATCTTCACTACTGCAGTGGTGGTGCTGCGGTAGCATTGTCGCCTCACAGTTAGACGTTGCACGTTCGATTCTCAGTTAGAGCGTCCTCTGTGTGTCGACATGCGTGAATGGGTGTTCCTTCGCTGAAGGTTGTGCGTTAGGCCCGGCAAGCCAGCACGTAAAACTCTACTGCCAATCATTAGTGGACTGGATTTCTGCTGTGGCGACCCCTAACCGGGAAAAGCCAAAAGAAGACCCATTTCTTCACTAATTTGGTACAAAAACATTAGGGCATATTATTAACAGATGATCATCTTAGAAATTTGTTAACCTCAAGATGTTTATTTTCTTATAAGAAGATAAATCTATGGCAGGGTGGTTCAATCATTATAAAAAATCTTGTCAGGTGACTTTAGATGGTCTACCATTATTAGGATGTCAGCCTTGGGGCAAATGTAGTTTTTGTAAATATGTGTATAAAAGTAAACCTTTTACATCTAAAAACACTTCAACAGTATTTTTAGATTAATGTATTTGGCAATAGTAATTCTGACTGGGTTATATATTTAGCCAAATGTACATGTTCAGCGTTTTATGTGGGACAAACTTCTCGCCCCTTTAAAATAGGAATTTCATAACATCTGAGTGATACCAGATGTACTCTGACTTTGAATACTTTATTTAAATATGTTATGAAACATAATTTGGCCAAATTCAATTTTATTATAATAGATAAGATTACATTCAACAGAACTAATAAATCCAGGTGTCATAACATTTTAAATAAGAAACAGAAAACTATAATCAGGTTAGGTAGCCTTTTCCCCTGGACTTAATAATCACTTATGAGTAGCCAATCAAGGTAATTGTGGGGGTATTTACGCGGTTGGTATAAAGTGTTTGATATAGCACTGATGAAGGCAGAAATGTCAAAACTAGTATGCTGATATTCGTATTTTGATCATTGACCATTGATGATTAAAGTACTTGGATGCTGACTTTTGTGTGCTGGCTCATTTATATTTGGATTTTAAGTTTTGTAAATGTTCTGCTTCCTATCCACAGATCCAAGATGCGCTTGAATATGGACAGGGATGAACACTGGATGTGGAGTTTGTTATAGAGAAGTGATATCCTCTGTCAGATATAGCCGTCTCTCCAAACCATTCTGTTGATGTTAAAGAACAGATTTATATCCCTAAACAGAGTATTTCTGATGACATTTGATTTGCTGATGTGCAGTAAATCCATCAGGACAGGGTCTGAGGATGCCTTGTATGCCAGACACAGGTCACCTCTTAGCAGTCGACAATGTACTATACCCACTATAGTGGTAGGGCTTTGAGCCGGTTCATGTAAGACATGTTTAGTCCTTGTAACCTTTTAGTAAGGCATAACTGTGGGCATTCCAGTTGTTGTATTTTTCTGGACAGATACATGCCGAAGGGGGCATTATTTTCAATAACTGGCCTAAAGAGGGCTGAGTAAAGGGGGGCAATGACATCTCCAGATCTAGACATAATCCCTTACTTGATAAGCTGTGTAATATAGATGCCCTTCCTTTCAACAATGGGCACATGTTGGTTAAACTTTCGGTCACTGTCCACATGAGTTCCCCAAATCCTGAGTGTCTACTCTTAGGAGCATATTATTAATGTGGTAGCTCCCTGATATAGATGACTTCCTAAAGGATACCAATATGCATATTTTGGCATTTAGTTTAAGTCCATAACTGTCGCACCAGTTATTTACTTGGGACAAATCTTCCTGCAGGATGCCAAAGTCAATTAGGGATTCTTTGACTGCTCCTAGCTTGCAGTCAGCCAGAGCCCTTTGGCATTTGCTTTTACTTCAGAAAAGTAGGTACCAAACAGGAGAGGTCAGAGCACAAAACCATGAGAGATTAACATCAACTCTAAGTCTGCACTTTCATATAAACTCTAATTACTATCCCTGCCAGTGCTTTTGTAGACAAGTAGTTTATTGCCCATGCTACAAACTAATAATGTATGTTTAAGTTGCCTAACTTGCTTAGCATTTTTGTTAGTGTTAAGCTCTTGATGGGCTACCTTCACAGTTTCATCTATCAGTTTGGCCACTCATGACAAGACTCTATAATTATAAGACAAGCTATTCCATTTCTGACTCCACGTCGCTGTGGGTCTCAATGACATCATTGCACCCAATAAATCTTTTCTTTAATAGACAAGGTCTTCAGTTCTCAATTCTGCAAAAACATTAAGTATAAAGTTTCTTGCCTGAACTTTTTCTGTTTTTTAGCAATGTGGAGTTATATCTATCCATTCTAAAACTATCATATCCATTCTAAAACTATCACAGCAGCCTCATGACTTGCCCTTATTCACAGAATTAAAAAGCATGTCCCATATAACAGTACAAAAAACAAACACTGCTTGACTAGTGTGTATGCTGGCATGATAGAAGATAGATAGCTATGGAAGGATAACTACATAAAGCAAAACTGCAGCAAGAGTGGGGTAAAGGGTCAGCCGTCCCAGCTGCAAGTTTTCAGGGGTATTACGAGCACTGTAGAAGAGCAGTGCAGATTGGTCCCTGCAAGCAATCGTTTAAGCAGGTAGCAATCACTATCACAACTGCTTAAATGAGAGTGTGCCATTGTTTGTAAATTAGACACTGTGGAATGGAGCTAGTACAACTCCTTGCTACACCTGCTACAGAACATCAAAGGAGTTTGACGCACTTTGTTTAGAAAAGAGTAATTATCCAAGAACATTAAAAATGGTTCTTTGCTTATTGAGAATTTGATTTATTTTTTTTTTTTTGCAAGCAAAGTCAGTAATCTATGGCAAAAAGCTATAGCTGAAATGCTTTAATTTCAAATAGCAAATAACTTCTCTGTTTTTATTTAGTTATTTATTTTGGACCAAAACTCAAGAAAGACATGTCTTCTTCCTTGGTCCTCAGCTTTGAGAGAACTTTTTTCTTTGATTCTCAACTTTGAAAGGATGTTACAGTGTGGCGCCAAATGAAGCTTCATCTAACCTTGCTACTTGGCTTAAAGTAGTGAAAGCTAAGAGTCTCATGACTGAATCAAGGTAAATATATTGCGCTTCACAACCATGCAATAAAAAATCTCAAGGAGGAGGATGGCTGCTGAGTAGCACCTTACACATAGTAACATGCAGCATGATATATAATATGTAGCCACCACATCTATTAAAAACACCAATGTTTTAACTATGTCTAAAGGAAAAAACATCAGCCTTCTGAAAATAGCCCAAGAGAAAACCTACAAGACTAAGGTTAGGAGGTGAGATAGAGGAAACATTCCCTAAGAATACTGATCTGCTTTACTGATTTATTTTTATTTTACATACATTTATATTTTGGTTAACATTTTGTTCACCTGAGACGTATCTCATTTTCACTGGAAACCTGGTTGGAAAACATCCAAAATTATAACAGAATTTACATTAAACAATATATTTTATACATTTAAAATAAAGTTCCAGCTGCATGAGTAAGTACTGGTGATAGCTCAGGTAAATGTAAAAAAATCCCACAATACTTATGGAAAACAGTAGGGGGAACATCCCTGGTACCCTGACCAAATTATTCCTTGTTGATATGAATATCAGCATGGGTCTCCCCTGAAAAGTGGCCACTGACCTAGTGGAACTAACTAACCTGTTTAAACAAAAGTTATTTACTTAAGATAATGATAGATCCATGTTGTCTGATTTTCATCTGGTTCAACTGGGGGTTGTCAGATCCAAACGGAGGGATGGAGGAAGAGAAGGAAATTATGTAGTTGTATAGTACTGACCTCTACAAGAGTGTAGAAATATTGCAAGTAGCAGCTGTTTGGACAAAGTTGTTGAAGAGGTTTGAAGGGTTGTTTTTATGTGAGAACACAAAGGAGCTTACTAATGGTAGCAGTATTTATGGCCATGTTAGCCTCTGCAGAGGTGTAAATGGGTCAATGTAGAAAGGGGGGCCCATAAAATAGGCAAGTCATCCAAGTT